>NC_085137.1:56804331-56812121 GCF_035046485.1 Aedes albopictus | reverse complement strand
TTTGGCGGGTATATAAGGCATTACTCAAGTGTTACGTAGGCGTGTTTGGGGGTTTCTGAGAGTCTCAGATGCATTACATGGGGTCCGAGGGGGTTTTAGAGGAATTTCGAAGGCATTTCAGAAAACTTTAGATGATTTTTGGCGAATTTCAGATATGTTATTCAGGCGTTACACAGGCGGGGGTTTCGGAGGGTCTCAGGGGTGTTACAGGGGGTTTAGAGTGGGGGGGGGGGGGTGGCTTAAGAGGGCATACAGTTTCTGAAAATACCTTTTGGATCACAGCTCCTCAGTAAGCTTCAGGTAGATTTCAGCGTTTCTTAAACGTTTCAGGTGGTTTCAGAAGACGTTCAAGACGTTCCAGAGTGTGTGTTTACGATTGTAGATCTGATAACCTATATTGAAGGGAACTCTTAGAGATTCTTAAACAAACATTGAACTTACCACTTTTCAGCACAAAGTTTCACGAGGATGTGTTCTTCTTCTTCTTCTTTATGGCTCGACGTTCGCATTGAAACTTGGCCTGCCTCTATTCAACTTAGTGTTCTTAGAGCATTCCCACAGTTTTTAATTGAAGGGCTTTGATTGCCTGCCTTTGCATGAATTTGTACATTGTGTGGCATGTACAATGATACACTATGCCCAGGGACATAGTTCCCGACAGGAACAGGAATCGAACCCGCCGTCTCCGGATTGGCGTTCCATAGCCTTAACCACTAGGCTAACTGGAGGCTGTGTAAGCATGACTTATCATTAAACACACAAGTTATGCATGTAGATTCGATGACTTATGCTCAAAAATGTTCTTAGGAAACCTTAAACAGTCCTAAACCAACCTCATCCTCCCTCATTGCTTCCCCCTACTGAGCATGCCCTAACTCTACTTGCAACTTAATTTCCTCAAAACATTCCAACTGCTCTGGACACAATCAGATTCCATTTAGGTAATGTACCTAAATGGAGGGACCTAAATAGATTTTACCTAAATGGATTCGACCTTAATGGAGGTTTGATTGTAACACTTCTAATTCCCTAAACATGATCGAAGCGTCGGATGAAGGAGAATATCTGATCGTTTGATTTCAATTGCAACTGCAAAGCTAAAAATTGTGCCAGGTTTCCAATTTCCTCAGTCGATAGCTGACTAAGCGTTGTAGAGATGTTTAAGAAGGGCGAGTGGCTCCAGCTTCCAGGGAGTGACTGCAGGGAGGAATTTCGAAGGCGTTACAGGGGGCTTCATGGGTCGTGTTTTGGGAGTTTCGCAGTCTCAAGCGCATTACATGAGGTCCGAGGATATTTCAGGAGATTTTCAGAGGCATATCAGGAAGTTTCAGATGAATTTTAGAGAGCTCCGGAGGTGTTACAGGAGCTGTTTCGGAGTTTTCTGAATGTCTCAGGTGCGTTATATGGGCTCCGTGGGGATTTCAGAGGGATTTCGCGCACACTTGTTGTTCGTAGGCCACGAGAGTGCGGGAGATTGGCATCTAAGAGCCGAAAGAGAGATAAAGTTGCGAAAGACGGACCCGGTTTAGGGTGGTGCTTCGAATCCAGTTTGACTTTCTATTCTGCAGAGTTGTAACTTGTTCTGTAGCTTAGTTGTTTAAAGCGCCGGACTAGCGATAACGGAGTCGTGGGTTCGAATCCCACCAAAACAAGTGGTAATTTTTTCACAAATTTATCTCCCAATTTGACAATTAAACGTACTTTGCCTAAAAATACTTCAAGTTTTTACGTCTATTTCAGACATACTAGCCGACTGGTATAGCCGGAAAAGCGCAATCAAATCATTATCATTTCGCTGTTATTTCAAGAAGTTTCAGAAACATTACAGGGACGTTTTTGGGAGTTTAGGAAGGTCTCAGGTGAGTTACAGGGGGTCCGAAGGGGTGTCAACGGGTTTTCGGTGGCATATCACAATGTTTCAGAGGTTTTTCGTAGGAAGAGGAGTTCCGGAGGCACTAAATGTGTATTTTCGGGGGGTTCCCCAGGTGCGTTACTTACATGATTTTCTAGGGGGCCTCAGGGGGGTTTGGGTGGTATTTTAGGAAGTTTCAGAGAATTTTCAGTTTGCTTCTTCCCAGCCTCCTATTTTTATAAGACAGATAGCTATTCTTACAGTACGTTTACAGACAGATTCTATTTTTACAGTACGTTTGAAGTAAATATCATGAGAAAAATACAATTTCGGGGGGTTCAGGAGGGGTCTCTGGTGCGCTACAGGGGATCTCAGAGGGTTTCAAGGGGCTTTTGTGGCATTTTTAGGAAGTATCGGAAAATTTTCAATGACCAACACCCCCCCTACCCTGCAATGATCACGTGGCTTATGGACGACCACTAAAACGGTATTGGGTTGGTTACAGGGAGTCCGAAGGGATTGCAGGGGGTTTTCAGAGGCATTTCAGACAGGTTCAGAGAATTTTCTGCGGATTTCGAGGGCGTTACAAAAGCGCTATTTCAGGGGTTTTGGAGTCTTTTCTGGAAGTTACAGAGGACTTTCAGTGGGTTTCAGAGGCGAGTTTGGGGTTCGTGAGGGTCTCAGTGGCGTCCCACGAAAATTGAAGTAAACCCTAGGGGGTGTAGATGAAAAAAATGGATCACTGTTTTCAGGTGAGCTTCAGGGGGATTAGAGAGGCGTTTTCAAGCGTTTCATAAACATTTTAGACGGTTTCAAAAGAAATAAATGGAGGGGCCTGTAGCGTAGTGGCTACACGTTCACTTCATAAGTGGATGGTTCGATCCCAGCCCCGGCGCATGCAATTTTTCGTCAGTTGCTCTTCCCTCCGAAAGCGGCTGAAACCTGACCCTTTTCTGAGCATATCCTATAACGGACTCGCAAACTTGGATACATATTGGCTAACGGCATTATAAACCCCCAATTGGACTGGAAAAGGAACAAGAGGCACACATAAACTTCCTCGTGCTCATCATTCTACCATGGACACGGTAGAAAAGTGACAGCAGCGCATAGGCAACTAGTTCGATATAGTATAATTGTTATTATTGTTTTAATCGTTGCGATTTGATGTGCTGGTAGTTCATCGATTGGTTTTCAGCGAGAAATAATTAAAAACTCCACACAGCAGCAAATGGATTTGATTTTGTATGTGTGTCTTTAGTCAACGACGAATGAATGCCATTGGTATCGGTTCAATGATAAACCCATTCCCAGTTCTCCATTTGGAACGCGTGCGATTGATCTGCGCAGCGGATCGCGAGTCACAAAGAATTGTTATTGCTGAAGCGCAGAAAAGCATGGGCCATAACGATAAGCGGAGGGTCTATGCAATTATTGACGGTGCGCTGCAAATCATGTGCCAGCAAAATCCACTTCATTGTTATTTGTTAAACAGATGACCAATTATGAGCATGATAATTTATAAATTTTGAATACAGTAACCAAACAAAATAGACTATTCGAATTTGTTTGAAAAAGCGACCTTCCCGCTCAAGGACAATTATAATGCATGCCTTCAGTCGACATTAATATCTTACCTGCCACCGGTACCGCCCACAGTCCTATTGCCTTAGTCAGGGGCTCTATAAAAGATTTCAACTTCTGTATTTATGGACCCCGAAATGAGGCCCAATAAATGTTTACAACTGCCAAATTAACGCAACCTTGGCAAACGTCGTCCAAATAAAGTGTTTGAAAAAAACTAGAGAACCATCCGCATCACACATCAACCTGACGGCAAGGAACCGTCAACCGCAACGGATGAACCATTTGAATATTAATTGGAAATGTGTGAACATTTGCAATAAATTTTATCTCACCTTGGGCGCTTCCTATCCTTCCCACCTGGTGCCATCAGGTGCGTCTCAGCTCAGAAACCGAAAGGTGTCGACAGCGTGGAAGACGATACCCTAGCTCTCCGCAAAGTTATGCAAATTTTTGAATTCCTTTTCGGGAGCGATCATCAGTCAAGGTGATTTAAGATTTACCGAATCGCGAGATCATCTCACGGTTAATCTGTGAGCTCCTCATAGCTATGAAAGAAGTTAATCGTAGCGATCGCACCACGTGTTATAAAACTTGATTTAGTGCAGATGATCTCTGAATATCGACATGACGATTTCGACTGATCGAATCAAAAGAGTTTCAAGAGACCCAAACAGTGACTATAAATATAACAATGTTCGAACATGCTCCATCATTATAAACACCAAAAACTAATTTAGGTGAAATGCCCATGCGCTACCCGTTTGAACATACCACTTGATTAAATTATAAAAATGTGCCTGCCTACACCACACCACGAACGGTAGTCATTGTGTTGGCATCCGCTCCGCTTTGGCGGTCGGTGATGTTGATGCAATCTTATCTCGCGCTGGAATTTCGAAAACGGTAAATCTGATCGGTTGATTGAGCCACACATCACTCTCCCACCTGACATGTCATAAATCGGTAGACCCTAAACCACCCTAAGAGTATAGCGATCTCTCGCGCGCTTCGCTGGTGCCTGCATCTGAGCTCCCCCTATTGAAACGAATGCTAATTCAATAGGCACCGGACAGCTCCTGATGCTTTGAACGCACCTGATGCTATTCAATTATCCAAAACAATACCTGATGGCAGCGAAGGTATCAATTTCACAGACCGCAGAGACGCGGGGCCGAACCCAAGTGAGCTCTTGCAGACGCGATGCGGGATAATGACTCGGCATTATTGATTAAGCGCAGGGAAATAAACAGCAATTTTCCGCCATTCACTTGCGCGCGCTCGAGAAATTCGGGAGTCTGATGAGGTACGGCCCCCATGTGGGTAGATGAGTAGTTACCGGGCTCGATGCGTGTACCCGATGTGTATGTAGTGCTCCGCGTTGCGATGGATGTGCGCAGAGAATGGAGACTGTGGTTTTACGATCGGTAATTACGGCTCATACGAAAATTTGTTTGAATTGAATCTAACCAGCAACGGAGTGGATAATTTGGCCCCTGAACTATGGAGAGCATAATGAGACACAAGTGAAACATTTTCAGGCTAGTGTTACTGGACCTTTGGACGCCCCACTTGATGTGGGGAGTGTTTTTAGACGTTACGCAATGACAGAACTCCATAACCAAAATTAAACGAAAGATGACGAAGGTATCACTAAATCAGTTTATCATGTTTTATACAAAAGTCACCCCAAACATTGGAATCATATCAAGAGTGACCCCAAACTGGTCGAAAACATCAATAATTGATTAATTAAATAACTTTCATCTAGATTTTTAGCTGAGTTCGTTAAAAATTAGTTGAAAGCAAATAGAAAATAGGTTATGCTGCGCTCATCTTAAAAATTGGTATATCCAATATCCAGCGACACTGTTGTTAGTTTTAATTCTTTTTTAGAAAATGTTGCAATTTTAGATTGAGTTAACATACAAGTATAAGAATAGGCGTGTGTTTTGATGGGACGGAATTGAAGAACTGTAAGGTAGAATATTTTCATTTACCTTTTGTTTTTTTTTTTGTTGAAATCGTTAAGGTTGTACGATTATCAATGCGGAACAACTTTTTTGTTTTTTCTTTCTCACGTTTACGGCGAAGCCTAAAAATCTTTTTGAACTTCTAGTACAAGTAACGTAATTAACAGCATTTTCTGTACCAATAACAGCAAAGTGAGTCTACCTCTCATGACCCCCCTGGGGGGTTTTGGGAAACCCCTCCCCCCTGGGTCCCACAGTTTGGGAAACTATGATCTAGAGGTTTCAGAGAGTTTCGGTGGTTTCACAGGGCTACAGTAGAGTTCAAGAGAAAGCTGCGGTGGTCTTCAAGGAGAGGTTTCAATGCGTTTCGAGAGGCTTCAGGAAGTTTCAAGAGTTCTCAGGAGACTACAAAATTGCTGCCAACGTGATGCAAAAGGAAGGTTAAAGGAAGCTTACGAAGATCTCAGGGCCCAGACAACCAGGACTCTTGAGTCGCAAGAGGATGCACACGTTACAACGCATAAAGTACCATTTTAAGTTACAATTGTTAATATGTATGACGGAGTGACGATTTTTCATCGCATATGAAATTATTTTTTTGAACTTACACAAATTTTGAGCTGATACAAATTTTATTTTGACTTTTTGTCTCTCCCCCCCCCCCCCTCCATTATTTTTTGGCTGGATTTTGCATTTTGAGGGGGCAGATAAAAAAATATTTATCAATATATCGGGTCTTGCCAAAAGTTCTTTAACAAATCTGATGAGTTTTAAATATTTTTCTGATTAAATGCTTTATTATTTTTATCGCCCCCTCGACCAGCCAAAGACTGACAAAAAATGAAATAAATATTTGTAACGGCCTATTGCTATGTATCTGGTCAAGTCGTATGAGAATATACATAATTTTTAAAAGGTATTACTACAATTATTAGACTCTGAACAACTATATATGTACTTTAGAATTATGGTTAGTTGGCGTTTCATCCATAAAATGTATTGAAAACATTAATTGAATTTTCATCCAACGTTTTGCTTTGTATAGAAGCTTCTTCAGGGACTCAATTTGTATCACTTTTTCGTCTAATTAGATTTGGTAAACGTTGAAATGTTAATATTGGTTAAGTAATTTGTTTTGGGGGTGGAAGCATTGCAAAAAACACTAATTTGATCGGGTCTTCTCAGGATGGATTATCTAGTTTAGAAGTTTGTCAATAATATTACTACATCATACTAAACGATTTTCTGATGATTTATTGCTATGAACTTAACTTATTCGCATTGCCGTGCGAGTAATCTTTCAAAAAGGCAAATGAATTCGCAAGGCCTACTGCGGGGTGTCTAGTAGCGTGGTTCAAAAAATCGTTTTTGGTCCACACCGCTTATTCGAGTCCTAACCAGATCATATGCCTCCTCCTAAAATTTGAGATTATTTGGTTGAAAACTGGGACTGCACAAGCCCTTCAAAGTTTGTATGGGGATTATTATGGGAAAACGATGTTTTTTATTCAATCCACCGTAACATTTTCCTAAGTGCCCTAGTGGGTTAGTTGACCCTTGGTAATCCTTGGCTACTCTATCAGCTACAACTTTGCAGAAGACCACATTCAAATCGGACGCCTCAATAATTAGTTACCGATTTTTATCCAGAATCGAAATCTTTACTCATGATGGTTAAACTAATCGGTGGGCATCACTGCATTTTGCATAGGAACATAGTAGCCATGATTTCAGTGTGCTATCTTTGGCGCAATATGCAGCAATGTTGCCTGTTGGGAAGCTGGAGAATCACTGTTAAAGTTTGCCCAGTTGGATACAAATCGATAACTAATTAATGAGGCGTCCGATTTGAATGCGGTCTTCTGCAAAGTTGTAGCTGATAGAGTAGCCTAAGATTACCAAGGGTCAACTAACCCACTAGGGCACTTGGGGAAATGCTACGGTCGATTGAATGAAAAACATCATTTTCCCATAGTAATTCCCATACAAACTTTGATGGGCTTGTGCAGTCTCAATTTTCAACCAAATGAGCTCAAATTTTGGGAGAAGGCAAATAATCTGGTTAGGAATCGAATAAGCGGTGTGGAGCAAAAACGATTTTTTGAACCACGCTGTCTAGTTAGCCTAGTGGTTAAGACTATGGATCGCCAATCCGAAGACGGCGGGTTTGATTCCCGTTCCGGTCGAGAAAAAATACCCGACTCTCTGGGCATTCCCGCGCCAAATCTTATAGCAAATTGAACCAACCTTCACAATATAGTCACAAATGCAGATCATAATATCATTTTTTGAGTGTTCTTGATATGACCACAATTATCCACTAATAATATTATAGAAATTCGAAGGTTCAAGCTTTTTCCTGCTTAACTTGAACCCGACTA
>NC_085137.1:56775917-56804308 GCF_035046485.1 Aedes albopictus | reverse complement strand
GGGACAACAGCAAACTTTCAGTCGAATAGGTTTCTAGGAACATTAATGTTCCTAAACCACCATCAACATGACTGCACTATCAAGAAATACAGGAGATTTTCATAACTTCATAACTCAAAATGATCGGGACAGGCAACATTCCCATTTTTCAAAAAATGTTCCACTAGCTGTAACTTTTCGAATAACGCATCAAATATTCTTATTTTTTTACTGTAGGTTCACCAACTGTTTGTGTATCAGTGGTCCAAATTTGGAAAAGATCGGGCCATTCTCCACGAAGTAATAAAGATTCTTGAAGAATGTATAATTATTCGATAGTCAACCTTGAGCTGTTATATCTCCGGATTCAATGAACCGAATGCAATGAAATTTTGACCATTTTTGACTAATATAATGAGCTATGAAAAGCCTTTGACTTAATTTAAAATTCTTTACATGGAAAAAAATCATAACGATTAGATTATTTTTCTAATAAAACACCAAATTATCCAAAACATCTACATCGTTTCAAAATTCATATAAATGTGATTTGAAGAAAAGTAACAAACTAGCAGCCAATACATTGAAAAAGTAATGGGATGCATATTAAAAATAGACCAATTTACAAAAAAAAATTGAAATAAATTAAATCGCTATAATTTTTTCTCTTGTTAAAAATTTCAAGTTAAGTCAAATGTTTTTAAGTCAAAATTTCATCGCAAATCGGTTCATTGAATCCTGAGATATAACAGCTCAAAGTTGGCTATCGGATAATTATGCCGTTTTCGAAAATCTTCATAACTTCATGTTGAATAGCCCGATCTTCCTCAAAATTGGACCATTGATAGGCAACTGGTTGACAAACTTTCAGTAAAAATTTGAGAATATTTGATGCATTTTCCGAAAAGTTACAACAAGTTGACCATTTTTTGGAAAGCGAAAATTTTGCCTGTCCCGATCATTTTGTCTATCCCTTGTAGAAGTGATGTGTAGTATACAGTGCCACATAAAAGTACGGATGTTTACAATAAACTGCATTTTATTATATTTAAATAAAAAAATCTTCACTAATCATTATAATACATATGTGCTTCAAAAGTTCATAAGAAAGCAGTCGTTTGTCTGAATTTTGAACCTTCATTTTTTAACCATAGATGGTATACTGGTTTTTAATCAGTTTAAAACCGATATGTTTTAGGATTAAAAACTAATTTTTAACTTGTGATTTAGTACTTACCGAGCAGGGGAGAATAGCCTGTTTTTATATCATAATTTGTTATTGATAACTTATCAAAGTATGGCTTTTTTATAACGTGTTGTGTTGGGCAATCATATTTTGTTATGATCAAGTTATTGAGATTCATCCACTAAATAACATTTCAATCATACACTTTGATGTAGTTCATTTTTTTAAGCTATTGAATTATTATGCTATTGAAAATGTACAAATATGTGTTTTCCAATTCACTGCATGATTCATTGTTATTAGGGCCGCACGGGACGACGTGTAATTTTTCCTATCTTCCTTCTCTTTCTAACAATTTGCCTCGCGATTTTAAAGAAGCAAATATCAATTTCCACTGCACTGACGTAGCTGAAACTTTAGTCGATTGTGCACCACGAGTGAGCAAATGAACGATCAAATTTCTAGTCATTATTATGAAGTAGAAGTTGAGATTTGCATCTTACTAATAACAGTGCAATGACGGTCGATTCAACCACCGTCCCGTCCGGCCTTAAGTTGTTATTGAATCCGACAAAACATGTTATTAAATTGGTCTTCCAGGATTATTCTTTTGTTAGGATTTTTTGTTATTTTGCCGCTTAAGACAGACAAGTTTATAACATAATATTCTTCTTCTTTATGGCTCGACGTTCGCATTGGAGCTTGGCATGCCTCTCTTCAACTTAGTGTTCTTTAAAGCACTTCTACAGTTATTAATTGAAGGACTTTCTTTGCCTGCCATTGTGGCAAGTACAATGATACACTATGCCTAGGGAGTGGAGAAAAATTTCTCGACCGGAACGAGAATCGAACCCGCCGTCTCCGGATTGGCGATCCATAGCCTTAATCACTAGGCTAACTGGAGACCCCATAAGACTGGACATAATAAGATGTGTTAATAACATAAAAATCACTGATTCCATTAAAGGGTGAGTCGATAATTATTGTGCCATTTTCAAACTATCGTAACTTTTTTCCTACTTTACCAAAATCAACCAAATTTTGCACAGTTTCTCCTTATAGTCTATTGTTTACATATAATTAATTGAGCAGTTATCGGTGAGATTCCGGTTGATATAGAATAAATTTAGTTAACAGTTCTAAAAAAGATGTTGTACAATCACATGCTAAAATAAAAAATCATGTTACTGTGCCTTGGAACAATTAATGATTATACATTAATATCAGATCTCCTTAATGTTCGTCAATAGGTTTCAGGAACGGTTGTCAGTGAAACATAAGCTACGAATCAAATTCTGCAAGAGTCATCCTGATCGGTTCACCCGTTCGTAAGTTTTGTTGTCTCGAAGGGACTTCAAACTCATTTTTATATATATAGATGTGTTATGTGGTAAATGATTAAATCAAAATGATAAGATATGACCCTTGATAAAGATCCTGTAAGGGATCGAAACATTTGCAAAGATTTCAAGACATCGTTGTGACTGATAGCCAGTACCTCCACAGAAATACGGTTTTGTTAGTTCTCAAAAGTATAGTACAATTTGAGTTTACTATATTTCTGGGAGTAGATAAATACTAGTGGTGTAAAATTTTTGCATGAATTTTATAATTTTTTAAAACATTAACGTGCATTTTAACTTATTGTTCATTTGAAACTCTCGAGGTGTAGTTATGTTGGGATTCTGAATGAAAATCCAGGAGGAAATCTTGAAAAAAAGATAAAGTATTAACAATTTCGAATTGAAAAAGGTGATACTTATCATGACTGATTCTTCTGGTTTTCTGATTACTTTTAATTTTCAGTCCTGAGCAGAGCACCCATCGTGGTGCAGAGGGCCAAATTGAAAGACCTCCATCCTGGGCGATTGCCAGCCTGTGTCCAGATCAAATTTCTGTCGACGTCCTTTATTTCGTTGTTGAGGCTACGCCGCCATGAGCCTCTACGTCTGCCTCTGCCACGATGTCCTGCTGGATTCCAATCTAACGCTTACTTGCAAATTTCGGTGCGGGACCCCTGCATAGAGTAAGGTCGACCCACCTCCACTTTCGCTCCCGAATTTCTGTCGCTATCGAATTTTGATTACATTGACGATGCAGCTCTACGTTGAGAATTCAATTGTTAAGCCACCATGAATGAATTATTCACCGCAGCCATCTATGAATGAATGATGAAAATCTGCAGTCGTTGAGTGTCCTCCACTGATACACACCAGGTTTCACTGCCATACAGCAGCACAGATTTAACGTTCGAGTTGAAAATTCGGATTTTGGTGCGTCGACTAATCTGGTTGTTTTCCCCACAATCCTATTCACGATCAATCGCACCTACCAGGATCTCGTCAATAACGATAAGGAACAGTAGCGGTGAAAGAATACATTCTTGCCTCACTCCAGCAACGACCCGGATGGGATCTGACAAGACACCGTTGTGCAGTACTCTGCACGAAAATGCCCTGTACTGTGCTTCAATGAGGCCGATGTTTTTCTCAGAGACACCCTTGCGCCTGAGGGCTTCCAACATGTTTTCAAGATTGAGACGATCGAAAGCTTTTCCGTAATCCAGTGGTGCTCATCCTGCGGCCCTCCAAGCCTTAAGAGACGGCCCGCGGAGTATTTTAAGACGAATCGAAATTTTTGAACGATTATTTGAAATAACTCGTAAAATTTATTAAGAAATCAAACCAAAAAAAAAATTGTTGATCAATTTTCACAGTGTTGAACACAAATTAAATGATAAATAAACAAAAAAAAACAATTCATTCTGGTGAGATTCGAAATCGCAACTCCGAAATATTTCGGCATTTCAGCTAAGTCACGATGCCAGCTTATAGTTATTTATAAGTGGAACGAATCAAATGACAGTTTGTTAATAGTTATTTATGTAACGAGTGGCAAAAAGTTGATTTTTTCAGTACGAGTCGTGCATTTATCCATTTGTCCATTTGTCCATTCCATGCATCCGTCCATTTGGATAAATACGAAGAGTGCTGAAAAAATCGAGTTTTGCAACGAGTTCCATACAAAATTTTATGCAATGATTTTTTCATAATGCAACCCATTTGAGTTGCATAATATTCATAATGCAACTCAAATGAGTTGCATTATGAACATTGTACAACTATTTTTCATTATGCAACTCATTTCAGTTGCATAATGAACCAGTTCGGAAGAATTGGCCATTATGATACCAAAATGAGTTAAGGTATGCGCACAGCAAAATCTGGCCAAAGAAAATCAAGCAGTAATAATTCATTCCAACTTGTTCCCAAACCAAAAGAAATTCATCGTAAAAAAGCATTAATTTACTTTAAATCAACATCATGACATTGCTGATTTGACTTGTTATATCCGTCATCTCGAGTTTTGAGCTTGAGTCCTTCCGTAAAGTTTTGCACAGTACCTTCGACCGCATGCCAAGAAATTTTTACCACCTTTGTGTCAAAATCAATCTTATTTTTCGATAAAAGCTGTCGTTCTTGACATTTTTTGAAGGTTCCAATTCACGGTTACTCAATATTTTTCAATTGGGTTGAGTTTTGAAGTGTATGAGATTTTAGGTTTTATGGAAAAATGCAGTACAATTTCTACATAGTTTTCTGCATACAAACACAAGCATTCTCCGTCAAAAACAGGGGACAAAAATCAATTCAAATCAATTCACAATATCTAAGCTTTTGAATAAGGGGTGCCAGCCATTTTTCCCGACATTTCCCGTAGTGAAAAAGATGATTTGCTGTACATGTATTTCTAAAAGTTCGGTTTTTCAAACCACAAATTCATATTGTTGACCAAACTATGTATTTCTTGCCAAACTTCGATTTTTTCTTACTCTTAAGTTGATCTGCAACCTTTCCAGGTTGTAATGATGTATAGAACCGAATACTTGAAAGCTAACTTAGGTCTGCGGGGACGGTCGCTTTAATGTACATTGTCAGATTTTCAGCACGTTTGTGCAAAAACTTTTCGAGGACTTCTTGTTCCCTTGACTCTATTTTAAACACAATGTCAAAATATATCCCGAAGTAAATATTTTTCGATTCCTTACACAATAAGCTTTCATTTGCGCCATAGATTGCCACGATTCGTTGAAAATAGAGAAATTTCTATCCAAAATGCGGTGGCTAGATTTTGCTGTGTGCATACCTTATATAAAATGTAAATTATGATACTGAATTGCATAAAAATGTAATCTAAATTAGTTGCAATTTTTAATATTGTTTAATTTTCATTATTGTTTAATTTTCACTGTTTGTTTAAATTTCTATTATAAGACTCACACATTTTTCGAAACAACACTTACGAATCCAATTTGAATTGTCCAAGCGAAACTCCTGAACAAACTTAAAGAAAAAAAATCTCAGGCGAGATTCATAAAGGTCTCCTGTGCCCTTTTGGAGAAACTTCTTGATACATTTTTGGAGAAACTCCAGGAAACATTATTGGAGAAAAAATTAAGGCAACTCTAAGCGAAAAATATGGAGAAACTCAAATCATCCTGGAGAAAATAAACCTGAAGAAACTCAATGAGAAAGTTGTGGCGATACTGCATGGCAATTGTAGGAGCATGTTCTGGTGCCACTCTAACGGAAATTTTTTAAACAACTTTAGAATAAATTCCTCGAGCAACAAAAAGAGAATTTTCAGGACCAACTGTATAAAGACACAAAAAGAAAATTTGAACAATAAATTTGAAACAACTTATGCAGCAACTTTAGAAGATAATGTTGAAGAAACTTCCGGAAACAATTGTTAGAAATCTAATTTTTGAAGAAATTTAATGATGAAGTATTTCATCAACTTTAGAAGAGACTTATGGAAAGAATTTACCAAAATCTTCAAGAAACTCCTCGAAAATTTTCGGAAAAATCTGGAAGCTGTTCTAGGAGAAATTCTTGGAAACGATTAATGAGGAATTCCTGAAGTAACTTCAGGGCAGTTCGAAAGGCAAATCTAAGAGGAGTTTTTGGAGGTGTTCCAAGAGAATTCCAGAAAAACTAAAAGAAACTTCTGAAGCAACTCCACAAGAAATTTCAGGAGAAAATCCAGTAAACCTTTTTGGAGCGATTCAAAAGAAATTCTTGTAAGAGCTGCTTGACAAGTTCTTGAAGTGGCTTCATGGCAATTCTAGGGGAAACTTCTTAATTGTTTGTTTGAATTTCCATTTGAAGCTCAAACGTTTTTCTCAACCAAACTTATGAATCTAAATTGAATTCCAGGAAGGGCAATAGATTATAAAGTTTGACCCTTACACAAGTTTTGGACAGTTTAGATTTTTAATAAATATGCTTTAGAATTGTTCTTTTTGTTGTTATTGTGCATCGATGTTTTAAGCAGCCCGCAGGTTGATCCCGAATTGCAAATTTGGCCCGCAGTATCCTCTAGCCTGAGCACCACTGCCTTAATCAATGTACACCAGGTAAAGAGATTCTTGAAATTCATTGATTTGCTTCAAGATGATACGGAGCGTGATAATATGGTCCACACAGCATCGTCCGGCACGGAATCCTTGAGAGTTGCGTCAATCATCTCCTGTATCCGGTTAAGGATCACTTTGCAGAGGACTTTGAGAACGATGCACAGCAACATGATCCCCCGCCAATTATCGCATACAGTCGGGTTACCCTTTTTGGGCACCTTTACTAAGACGCCTTGCACCCAGTCGACCTGAAATGTCACGGTCCATTGATCTTCTGCACTTATACCTTCCGGAGTATCTGCAGCACGGTTCTCCAGCTTCTCGACGAATGACCTTTTCACCGTAGCGTCTTCTAGTCGGCATGTGTGGAACCAGCGCGCATTGGCGCTGCAGCGCCCGATGCAGATGTGGTCGATTTGACTCCCGTGACTCTATCACAGGAAGCCCATGTCACTTTTTGCACTGGTCGATAGGGAAAGAGCATCCACCATGTCATTGTTGCCACTCATTTCTCCGAGACCATGGTGTTCCATGACATGCTCGGGACAGACGCTTTTGAGTCGCACCTCCTTAGTGAACAGACTCTTCCGATGGATACTACAAAACTCTTGAGAAAACTATTGCATGGATTAAGATTTCCTTCAGAGATTAGTTGAGACATTTACTTGGAATACCAACTAGAATTCGTACCGGAATTGAAGATTTCTTCCGAATTCTTTTCAGGATTTTTCTTTTTATTTATTGGGTTTCTTCAGTAATTTCTTCTTTAAATTCTTAGGCAGTTATTTTTATAGAATTCTTCCCCATACTTTCTCCCGGTGTTCTTCTTGAATTTATCTAGGGGTGTTTCCTGGAGGTTAGCAGCTGTTTTTTTAATTTCTGCTGGAGTTTTTCTCAATATTCCATCCAAGGGTTTTTTTTTCGGATTTGCTCCCAGATGTCCGTCTGGGACTCTCGACCCGAAAGCTGTTTCTAGGATTTCCACAAGAGCTCTTCTTGGGATCTCTGCACGTATTTTCACGGAGTTTCTGTAGGATGCGCTGCGGAATTTCTTCCAGTTGTTTCTCCGGTATTGTTCCCAGTATTTATCGGCAGTGTTCCCAGAAAATCTAACAAAAGGTTCCCAAAAACTCTTTCAAGAATTTATTTGGCGCTGTCCATAAATTACGAATCGCTCTAGGGGAAAGGGGTGTACGGCTGAGTGTTACGATCAATACAAACATGGTCGATTGGTCGAACAATGTCGAAACTGATACCGTAAACCGGGGTCAAATTGATCTTCGGGTCGAAATTGATCAACCGTTTTTCCGTTAGAAAAAGCATATTTTTAATAGTTTGCTTTCAAGTATCGTACTGTTGGAATTTGATTCTAAACGATATTTGTAAGGAAACTATTCAAAAAATGCTTTATCTACATGAAAAACCACTGATCAATTTCAACCCAAAGATCAATTTGACCCCGGTTTACGGTACTGCCTTAGTGGTGATAGCTTTCCAACATTCCAAGTAATTTCTGCGAGACTTCTACAGAAATTCTTCTAAGGATTTCTCTTAATGGTTGTTTACGCAACAAGGTGCAGAATGAATTTTTTTACAGCACGGGTCGTACTTTTATCCAACGAGGCTTGCCGAGTTGTATAATTACGACGAGTGCTGTAAAAATCGAGTTCTGCACCGAGGTGCGTACAACGTTTTTTGCAATTTCATAAATCACTACTTGAGGATAGTTTTTCACAAAACTTTTTAATCAAACTGTATACTGATGTTAATAGCCATGTTTAAGAAAGTCTGATCATAGCAGGTGATACAGTGCAGCTGTCACAATTTTTCAATCCTGCGTCCAGAAAGCATCTAGAAGTTGATCAAAACTGAAAACAGTGCTGTAAGAGTTCATAACGCAACGTAAATCGGTACTGTAATGAACCATTACAGCACTACTAATTAGGTGTGGGAAAGAAGACCTTTTCCTGACAGATTTGCGTGAAGAATGCAGAAACTGCATTGAGAAATTGCAAAAAGAATTTTCCGGGGTTTATCTTCAAGTTAATTATCGTATATCGTCTTTAGTTCCTCTGTGATTTTCTTTCAAATATATCCAGAGTTCTTCCCAACATTTCCTGATATTTACATCCAAGATAACTCCTGAAAGTTCTTGGTTGTCCTAGTGTATCTGGGAATTTCCTCCAAATCTTATCTCGGTGGTGTCTGGCCATTTGGCCAATTGCCGTTTGGTCGCATGTCTTCTGGTCGAAAACGTCGTTTGGCCGAATTATGATCAAACCTGCGCAGCATCGTTGGCATCGCCCATCATATTTGTTTTTAATCGTTTGCATAAGGAAGGTGTTCTTTCCATCAGTAGAGAAGAAAAACGGACTGAATTTCGATAGCACTTTACTTCAGCGATACTTCAAAACTAAAAAAAACAGATTATAATAATTAGTTTAGTATATAATATAGGTTAGGTCAATCATCGTACTTTTCAGTGATTCCTTTTATTTCAAGTACAAATTATAACCGATCAAAGAACTTTGCTTGTTTTAACTGCAAGATAAATGCGAATTTAGTAACACAATTGAGGAAAATGAAAATCAAAACTCACAATAATTTAGCCAATAACTTCAAGAAATACACTTTAGTTAGATGAATTCAGTGAATAATGTAGCGTGGCATATACTTATAGAAATGGTTTGACGTTTTGTCTTGTCACGTATATCTAGGCTTGCCAAACTGACAAGCGTTGACGTTATGCGACCAGGGTGGCCATCTCGACGGACTTGTTGTCCACATCCTCCCCCGAGTGCATCTGGACATCCTCCGAGACTGCACTTCCGTTGACTACATCCAGGACGGCGAGTTTCGATACTGGCCTTCGCAGGATTCCGCTCGAAGTCTTCACCGTCGCTTGACGAATTCGTCCATCGATGCCCTCCGTAACCTCTTCAACCATTCCTCGTATCCAGCCATTTCTTGTTCCTTCGTCGGCGATAAATACAAGATCACCCTTCCGTACAGGCCTGGTTTCCAAAAACCACTTAGGTTGCCTTCTGATCACCGGCAGATACTCTTTCATCCAGCGCGCCCAGAAATGGTTCAATTGGCGCTGAATCAGGTCGTAGGAAACCCGCACTTGTAACGCGGTTGGTATTTCCACCGAAGGTACCTTAGTCCCCATGGAACTGCCCAACAAAAAATGATTAGGGGTGAGGGCTTCCGATTCTGCTGATTCGAGCGGTAGATAAGTTAACGGTCTTCCGTTGACGATGCTTTCGAACTCAACGATCAAAGTCTGAAGCCCTTCATCGTCTAGTTTGCCCTCCGAGTAAGCGCCTACCATTCCCGATTTCACCGAGCGCACCAGCCTTTCCCAGGCGCCGCCCATATGGGGCGCCCCTGGCGGATTAAAGCTCCATTTGGTACATGAATTAGTGAAGGTTGCTGTTAGTCCACTATTGATCTGATTACGCAATATTCGGTCCGCACCGCGAAAATTCGTGCCGTTATCGGAAATGAACTCGATCGGCGAACCTCTACGGCACACAAAGCGTCGGACACACGAGATGCAGGAGTCCGTCGATAAGTTGAAAGCTACTTCAAGGTGGATTGCTCTCACGGTTAAGCATGTGAATAAAGCAATCCATCTTTTGGCATTTGACCTCCCAAGCTTTACAAGCAGAGGGCCAAAATAGTCTACGCCCACATAACTAAAGGGGCGTACGAAAGCAGCTAATCTCGCTGGTGGCAAAGGAGCCATAGGAGGAACGGCAGGGCGAGATTTTTTCAGCTGACAGATTAGGCACGCCCGTGACACGAAACGCACTAAGGATCTTAACTTGGGTATAGCGTACGTTTGGCGGAGTTCGTTTACCACTGTCTCGGCAAATGCATGCCTGAAGCGGCGGTGATGATGTTCAACTATCAGTTTGGTGACGAGGTGCTGTTTCGGCAGGATCATAGGAAAGCGAAGTCCGAAGGCGGCTTGTTCAGCGGCGGCGATTCTGCTGTTTTGCCGAAGGATGCCACATTCGTCCATAAAGGGCACTAACTTATGTATCGAGCTGGATTTGTGTAAATGCTTTGCTTTTCCCTTGGCAGCGAACTATTTTTCCCGATTATAGTCACTTCATCGGGATAGGCTTCGAGCTGTACCATCCTTATAATCGTTTCTTCAGCGGTTTTCAACTCCTGCTGCGATGGTGATCCAACCGTCCTCAAGCGCCGCTTGTCGATGTTATTCCTGAATCGTAGAACGTAGACCATTGTATTTCGGATCCTTTCCCATTTAGAAAATCGTTCGTACTCTATGATGGGATGGACCTCGACATGGTGCAGTACACAAGGACGAATTTCATCCTCAATGTCGACGTGGGGCACCGCAGGGTCTGGCCATTGTTCTTCAGGCTGGTACATTATCCGGGAACTGCTGAACCATTGACTGTCCGCGTTGACGTAGGGACAGCTTCCCCATTTCGTGGCTTCGTCGGCCGGATTTTCTTCTGACGGAAGCCATCGCCATTCGTTACTTTGCGTCGTTTCCAAAATTTCACCTACTCGATGAGCAACGAAAGGTCGATAATTACGGGGGTCTGCTCTAATCCAAGAATACGCCGTTCGAGAATCAGTCCACAAAAATCTTTTAGCGACAACGATTGGATGGTTCGTTTCGACGAACTTTATTAGACGAGCAGCAAGAACGCACGCTTGGAGCTCAAGTCTCGGAACGGAAAGTGGCTTTAACGGTGCCACCTTCGCTTTCGCGGCTACCAACGTGCATTGTACAATACCATCTTGCCCGACAATTCTCAAATATACGGCGCACGAGTAAGCGGACGGACTCGCATCTGCGAACGCGTGCAACTGTGCATTGTAATAGGTGCACTCGGTTGCGAGGGCGAAGTAACAGCGTGGAATTCGTATAGTTGCCACCCATTCCATCGCATCGATGCACTTACGCCAACGTAGAAACGCTCCATCTCCTACCGGTTCATCCCATTCTAACCCGGCTCTCCACAGGTCTTGTACGAGGATCTTTCCATGTATTATACTTATGACACACATGTGATACAAGAATCACTGTACAATTGCGCTTGAAATGAGTGCCATACTGGAAATTCTCTCAGTTCAAGTCAGTCTTGTTAGAATTTTCTTGACACTGCGTACCGTTGTACAGGAATCACACTCGTATCACATGTCTGTCCGGGGTATTACGAATGGAGAAAGCAGGCCAAGAGGGTCGAAAAGTGACATTACGCATCGCAAAATTTGTCGCTTTGTCGGCCTGGCACCTTCGTTGATCAAGCTCGTCGTTTCGTCGTTCATACGTGTGCAGAAAAACAGTTCGTCCTTCGACGGGTCCCATAACATCCCCAGCACCCGCTCAGTTTCCAGACTGGCATTCGGTCGTCGATCTTCGGACAGACATATTTTCTGTTCATGGGTTACTTCGGTTTCCCCCATGTGCTCCATGACAGCTCGACTATTGGATCTCCAGTTGCGCAAATCAAAACCTCCGTGTTCGTTGATCATCCGGACTTCCGTGGCGATCTTTTTCGCTTCTTCGACGCTCCCAAAGCTGTCCAAGTAGTCGTCGACGTACGTACTTTTGAGAATACCTTGAGCAGCTCTTGGGAATCTGTCAGCGTGTTCTATGGCGTTCGTGTTCTTGGCATACTGGGCCAATGCTGGTGAGCAGGCGGCCCCAAATATAGCCACGTCCATTACATATGTTTCCGACTGGCTCGTCTGTAGGCGCTGCTCGCCATAGAATGCATTGCGCATATTTGTCCACCTGGCGTATTCGCAGCTGGTGGAACATTTCCCGAATATCTGCTGTAACCGCCTTCACTTTAGCCGCGGCATCCAGAACGATTCGGACCTTGTCCGGTTTTTTGGGGTTGATTACGGCGCCGATAGGAAGAAACCATATCTTCTTTGCATCCACTTTGCTGAGTTCTCCTGGCGTGACCTTGTGAGCATATGCCTTCTCCTGGTACTCAGCGATCTGTCGATGTAGGTTCTCCTTTAGTTTGGGATTTCGCTCCATCCGTCGCTCTAAACATTGAAGTCTTCTAACTGCCATTCCGTAGCTCTGTGGGAACTCGATGTCATCCTTAATCCAAAGAAGACCCGTCTCGTAGCGGTTTCCAACGCGCTTGGTAATGGTTTTCATCAAATCCCAAGCGCGACGATCGTCGTTCGACATTATCGCTTCTGGAGGTTTCACGCCAGCCTCCTCTATGGCGTAAAATTCTTTGAGCGAATCCTGTAATTTGTCATCGCACGAACATTCGCATATGTGTAGACTATACTCGCTTCTGGTCTTCCCTTGTTGACGACCATACACACACCACCCTAGACGCGTTTAGTTGCGATAAGGTCGGAGCCAAACCCCTCCTTAATCCTCAATGGCACGGCAAGGCGCAGGTTGTCAACGCCTATCAAAATCTTCGGCTTCGCGTTATGGTAGCTTTGAATCGGGAGCCCTTTAAGATGCCCGAATTGTCTCAACGCCTCATCAAACAGGAAAGTTTGCGTTGGGAGATTGAGGGATTCCACCGTTTGTGCGTCCCGCAGTGTATAGCGTCAGCGTAGCGAAGCATCATGCTACTTCCGGATATGACGGCGGTCACTGCTTGGGATTTATGTTCGACTCTAGATGTATTGCCAGTCCAACGAAGACACAAAGACCGCGAATGTCCATGTACGCCGAGTTGGTTTGCCAGTTCACTTTCAATCAAAGTGAGGGACGATCCTTCATCCAAAAAGGCAAATGTGTCTATTGCTCCAGCCGGACCGTGCAAAGTCACCGGAATTATCCGGAAAAGCACCTTCGAACCCATCAGCTGGTGGGTATGGTTTTCAACGACTTGAGTCAGGCGCTGCGCCGAATGTAGCAAAGAGTGGTGACGTAACTGGCATCCATCGACATTACACCGGCTTGCAATTCGGCAAGTGCGCCTTCCGTGCCCGAACAAGCAATTCTGGCATAATCCTAAGGCTCGAACCTTGCGCCATCGTTCATCGACAGTATACGCTTTGAAGATACCACATTCCTTCACATAGTGACCCGATTTGCTGCAAACCATACATTCTCTTTGTTTAGCGACCTTCGGTCCTGAAGCCTCTTCAGGGACGTCAGCATTGTGTGAATTTATGAAGCCCTTCGACGTGACCTTCTTAGCTGGTTTCCGAACTTCTGGTTCAAACGAAATCACGCTGGATGCATCTTGAACCACTTCCATCATGTAGTCGCTGAATGTCTTCAAGTTTACTATCGGAACACCACGTTTGTATCCCGCCCACATCAGTTTTTGATCGGCAGGCAGTTTCGACACTAGCTCCTGCACGAGCGACGGGTTCGACAAGTGGTCGTGTTCGTTAGCAGCCTCTATATGGTCACATAATGACTGTACCGCTACGCCGAACTCGATGAGTCCGTCCAGTCTATCCGATCTCGGCGCCGGGATTGATCGAACCTTCTCGAGTAGAGCGTTAATCAAAAGTTCTGGTCGCCCATAACGCATCCTGAGCGTTTCGATGACTTGAGGAGTTGCTGCTGGCAATACCAGCCGACTTCGGACGCTCTCTAACGCGGCGCCTTTAAGACATCTTTGCAACCGAAGCATATTCTCCCCATCGGTGAATCCGCAAGCGGCAGTGGTGTAATTGTAGTTCGATATAAATATCGGCCAGTCAGCGGCGTTTCCTGAAAACACCAGAAGGTCGCGCCCGAGCGATTGACGAGCCGCGAGTTGCTGCTGAGTTGGTCCTACAATTGGTGGTACGTAGTTCCCGAGCCTACGATACTGTGGGTTTCCAAAGGAATTGTTGGATCCTTCTATGCCGCTTGAATTGACTGGATGCGCTATCGGAGGGCGCCGCAGTTCGGCGAAAGCAGGCGGCACCGAGCTATCCAGCGCTACTGGTTCGGGCCTACTTACCGCTTGTCGGGGAATATGCTTGAGAACAACTCCTTGCGAAAATAACCGTGGCAGCTGTAACGGCCGTTCAGTATTAAACGGAACACATGGATCGTTAAATGGCGGCGTAGATGTAGCATTCGGCCTTCCTGCAGCTGGGCGCGAATCGGGAATGTTGAGTTTTTCTAGCTGTGCCCTACAGAGTTCTAGCTGACGATTCAACTCGCTTAGTTGGTTTTGAGGCGGTGGTGGCATCACAGACGCGCGCTGATAATGGGCGAGCTGCGCCTGCAAATCCTTGATCACCTGTACTGCATCTGGTTCTTTGGGAACTGGTGGCTGAATTTGAGAGGCTGCTGGCGGGTTTGCTGTACCTCCTACCGCGCCTTCTTCTCCTTCGTGACCGTTTAACCAGTCGTTCAACACCCTAGAACCTGTACTTCCGACATCTTCTGCCGCCGATATGTCCAATAAGCGCTGTTGCTCGTCGAGAAACTTCCGTTGCAACTCTAACTCCATCCTTTTCTTCTCGCGCTCGTGCCGTTCTCTGAGCAGGATTAGGTTTCGAGCTAAAGCACTTGCAGAGCCTTCACCACCCGGAGAGATAATCGATGTTGTGGTGCACTTCGAGCATGACCAAGCTCTGTCCGCGATAGATCCGGTGACACCGGCGCAAGTAAAGTGCCACCACGAACCACATTTATCACACTGAACGAATTCTCCTGCTTTGTCCGGGTGCTCGCATGCTGCGTAGTTACAGGCTGGTTCGACCTCAACCTCCGGTGTATGTGGTTCCGACATTGAAAATTTTGAAGTTTGTTCTTTCGATCAGTAGAGAAGAAAAACGGACTGAATTTCGATAGCACTTTACTTCAGCGATGCTTCAAAACTAAAAAAAAACAGATTATAATAATTAGTTTAGTATATAATATAGGTTAGGTCAATTATCGTACTTTTCAGTGATTCCTTTTATTTCAAGTACAAATTATAACCGATCAAAGAACTTTGCTTGTTTTAACTGCAAGATAAATGCGAATTTAGTAACACAATTGAGGAAAATGAAAATCAAAACTCACAATAATTTAGCCAATAACTTCAAGAAATACACTTTAGTTAGATGAATTCAGTGAATAATGTAGCGTGGCATATACTTATAGAAATGGTTTGACGTTTTGTCTTGTCACGTATATCTAGGCTTGCCAAACTGACAAGCGCTGACGTTATGCGACCAGGGTGGCCATCTCGACGGACTTGTTGTCCACAGAAGGAATTGTTACAGATGCCTTGCAACTCGTGTCCATTACACCGATTCTCAAGTCTGGAAATATTTATAACTACCGCCTTATGTCGTTGTTTACTCTATGAATTTCTTCAGAGATTTCTTCGGGAATTCCTTACCGGTTTTTCTTCGTTGATTTTTCTCAATTGTTTCCTGGGATTCTTAAACGGATTATTCCCGGGATTGCATCAGGGATTGCTGCAGACCACCTTACAGGTCGATATACGTATCTGTCAAAGGATGCAAATTTTTATTGGAATTAAAAGGAACAGTTCCTAAGCCGATTTTCTTTTACTTACGGATATTCAACTAATACGCCCAGGTTCACCATAAAAAAAAAAAAAACAAAAAAAATGTCACGCCATTTATGGATTCACCTTTACGAAAAGATTCTGGACCGACCCCAATCACTTCCAGCATGATCCAACTGAAAGAAAAACAAAATAGTTCTCATTAGAACAAATTGGAGTGGAACCTTAGGATAAAAATACAAGAACTTTTGGAAATAATATACATTTTTGAAAAAGCCAGTACTTTTTCAATTCTTTTTGAGTAGATATTATCTTTTTCACCCGTTTAGAGTTGTCTTGACAGCTACTGTATCTATATGGATCAGATCGTAACGATGATGGTATTAAATTTGTGCTGAAATAGAACATGAAAAAAAGAAATTCAGCAATTGAGGACCTACACAGCGCAACTTTTTTTTTGTCTTAAGAGCAAACTTATGTGTCTCTGACAGATTTTGGGCCGCTGAATCCGAATCCGGGCTTTTTTGACTGCCAAATTAAATTTGATAGATTTACGCATTTTATGTTAGTATGTAAACTTGCATGCAACTTTGTGTGACTTGTATGGGAAATACCGTACCTAACATAAATCGCTTAAAACAATCAAATTCGATTTGGTAAAACGAAATATTTTGCATGAGTTTTTTTTTTTTTATTCAAATCTTTATTTTTATTAGGTCCATTCGCACGAAGGCTTAACGGGACCGATTACTTCTAGTTTTCATATATGAATGGGAAACGCCGGAATCACAGCCACTCTTTGATCCCACACTAGCACAAATCTTCTTGTCTTTTCCTCGTTTCGATGACAGTCGTCGCTTGTTGGTGCCTTCGTTGGCCTCGTATGGAGAAGAACTGCCGTCCCCGTCGTCGTCGCCAGCGGCGGCGGCGGCGGTGTCATCATCTTCGTCGTCGTCGATCTCGATCGTGTTGTCGTTGTGTATCACTTCTGCTTGCGCTGCGGCAACGGTAGGTGCAATAGATGCTACGATGAAAGTGGCTGGGGTAGCTTTGGTTGGTTGTTGTTCAATTTGAAGCGGTGGAAAATCATCCTTACTGAACGTTTGCTCGTTTGCCATTATCTCAGTATTTGCTGCTTCTGTTGCTGAAGTCATCGTGTTGGTGTTGTTGTTTTCGGATACCGTGATATCGGCGCATTTCTGTTTCGGGTGCACCGGTTGGCAACATCGTCTACAGGTTCGAGTTTGATTCGGGTGCTCCACGAAGCAAACCTCATTGACGATAGTGAGAAATGAGGGAATGGGCTGCTTGATCCTCATCTGTAGCACTCGCACTCCGTTCGGTAATCCCGAAAAATAATGCCTCCAACGTTCGCTTTGTATTGAAAGTACATCACCGAATCGCTTCATGAAGTCTGCAACTGTTGTATGTGGTACGGATGAAGGCAGATCATGCACTCGGACACTCACAGCCTCGCTATCCACATACACGGGGATTTTGAACGGTTTGCCCTTACAAACAAAGACTCGTTTGATATTGTGGGCGCGTTCATATCGTTGCGCTGTATTACCGTCCACCATTTCGATAAACACACATTTACGTGTGTTGTGAAATTGGACGCTCTTGACATCCAGGAGATTTAACTTCATTTCGTGTTCCAGGAATTGCTGGACTTTGCCAACATCTGGACGCGACGGAAGCACACTAAAATCTACCACCAGTGTGTTTTGTCTAACACCACTCATTTTTACCGGTACGGAGCACGAAAGAGGTTCTGAATACGTCCGAACGCTGCGAGTAGCGACCACTAGCGTGCACAGGGGGGGGCAAGGGGGGGCACTTGCCCCCCCTTCTATAAAAAATTATATGCACCATTTTTGCAATTCTTGCACCTTGGATCTTACCACGCAATGTTGAGAATCACTGAGCTATGGTGCACCATTGACACATACAATTTCTTAGTATCTCATGCACAACCATGATGTTCTCAGAATTATCTAGGCTAAACTCACGCACCATTATCTAACTAATCAGTGATGTCAGCACCACATTTGAAAAACATCCACCATTTTGGCATTTCGTATTCCAAAACTGTATTCCATGTACGTGAACCATGGTGACTTCGGCACCACATTGAATTCTAAGCACCATTTTTGCAATTCGTGCACCTAGCCATACAAAATAACGAGTATCACTGAATAACAGTGACGACTAATAGAGCACACTAACATCATGCACCTTTTTCAAAGCTTTCAATACACCATCAAGATGTCCACAGAATGATCTAGGTATCCACGTATTATGATGATCGCATGAAATGTCTTTTTATCAATTAAGTATCTAATACCTCATACTGATAAGCACCATCATGAAACTTCATGCACCATCACAGCTCTTCAAGCACCATTTCAGCGTTTATCATATCATCTAGGCATCTAAAGCACCGTAATGCCGTGAGCATCACATAAAATACATTTTTTTGTATGCTATGCACCATTTTTGCAATTCGTGCACCTAACCATATTGATAAGCTTTGAAAAACGGTGACAATTAATGCATCATCTAGCATTATGCACCTTCTTCAAAGCTTTCCAACCACCATTTTGGCATTCACTATATCCTCTAGGCATCTTATGCACCATTATGATGTGGTTCACAAGTAAATTTTATGCACCATTTTGACATTTCGCATACAAAATAGCATTCCTTGTTCCTGGTCTATGTTGATTTCTGTGCCGTATTGAGTTTCCTGCACCATTTTTGCAATTCGTGCACCTACATATGGAATTTGTTAAGTATAACTGAATCATGGTAAAACTAATGCACCATACAAACATCATGTAGCTTCTTTGCATTCCATGCACCACCATGATGATCACATAAATATCTAGGTACCATCTCACGCGTCATCTAAGCATTTAATTCACATTTGAATTTCATAAGCTCCATTTTGCCATATCGTACACCCAATTGTGTTCCATGTACCTGCTGATCCATGTTGACTTCCGCACCACATTAAATTCTATGCATCATTTTTGCAATTCTTGCATTTTAAATCTAATCACCCAATGTTGAGAATCACTGAATCAAGGTGGCAACAAATGCACCCCTGATACATACAATTTCTTAGTATCTCATGCACACCCATGATGTTCTCAGAATCATTTTAGGCTAATCTCACGCACCATCTTTTAACTAATCAGTGATGTCAGCACCATATACGAATAACTTGCACCATTTTGGCATTTCGTATTCCAAAACTGTAATCCATGTACGTGAACCATGGTGACTTCGGCGCCACATTGAATTTCAAGCACCATTTTTGCAATTCGTACACCTAGCCATACACAATGTCGAGTATCGCTGAAAACGGTGACAACTAATACAGCACACTAACATCATGTACCTTCTTCAAAGCGTCCACAGAATGACCTAGATATCCACGCATTATGCTGATCTCATGCACTATCTTTTAATCAACTAGAAATCAAATGCATCATACTGATATGCACCATCGTTAAATTTCATGCACCATCAAAGCTTTCCAAGCACCATTTCAGCGTTTATTATAGCATCTAGGCATCTGATGCACCATTATGTTGTGAGAATCACATAAAATACTTTTATTTTGTATTCTATGCACCATTTTTGCAATTCGTGCATCTAACCATGCAACATGTGGATAATCTTTTAATAACGGCGACAACTAATGCAGCACACTAGCATCATACGCCTTCTTCAAAGTTTTTCATGCACTATTTTGGCATTCGTTATACCATCTAGGTATCTTATGCACCATTATGATGTGGTTTACATTTGAATTTGATGCAGCATTTTGGCATTTCGCATACAAAATAGTATTCCACGTACCTGGAACATGTTGATTTCTGTGCCACATTGAGTTTCCTGCACCTTTGCGCGAATTGCATGTGCACCTTAATATGAAACATGACGAGTATAACAGAATCATAGCTAATGCACCATACATACATCATTCATTTCATGCACCATCATGATGTTCACAGAATCATCCAGGTACCATCTCACGTACCATCTTTGAATCAAATATGTGTCTAATTGCGAAATAATGCACCATCGTTCAATTTTTGCATTACTAAATGTTTCAATGCGTAATCGTGGCGTATATCTGTAGTAATCCGTGAAGGCATTCCAGGAGAAATCCCTGAAGAAATTTCTGGAGAAATCCTTGAAGGAATTTCTGGAGGAATCCCTGAAGGCATTACTAAAGAAGTGCTTGAAAGAATTCTTGAACGTAGCTCTCAAAAACTGGAAGACGAGTCTAGAGAAATTCCTGTAGAATTTGCAGGTGGAACTGCTAAAGGAATTGCTGGAAAAAATATTGAAAGAATTCCCTGGAGGCATTTCTAAAGGAATCCTTGAAGAATTTCCTGGGGGAATCCGTAGAGGAATTCGTGAAAGAATTCATGGAGGAATTTGTGGAGAAATATTTCGAAAAACTCCTGGACAAATTTCTGGAAAAGTTCCAGCAGGGGCTCATTAACGAACCCCTGGAGTAAACTCTGGAGGCATTCCTGAAAGAAACCCTGGAGAAATTCCTGGAAGAATTTCTGGAGGATTCTCTGAAGGCATTCCTGAAGGAATCCTTGGGAGAATGCCTGGAGGTTTCCTTGTAAGAATTTCTGGAGGAACTTCTGGAAGAATGTCCGGTGGAATTTCTGCAGGAATCTCTGAGGAAATTTCTGGAGGGACATTTGGAGAAGTTTCTAGAAGAATTCCTGAAGGAAGCTATGAGAAATTCCTGGAGAAATCCCTGATGTAATCCCTGAAGGAATCCGTGAAGGAATAACAGGATGAAACACTGGAGGGGTTACAGAAGGAATCCATGAAGGAATCCATGAAATAATTCATGGAGGAATTCCAGGATGAATTGCTGGAGGAATTCCTGAAGGATTTTTTGGAAAAATTCCTGCATGAATTTGTGGAAGAATTCCTCGAGGAATTCAATGACGAATCCTTGCAGAAATAACTGGAAAAATCTCTGGAGGAATTTGTGGAGCAATTTCTGGAGGAATCAGTGGAGTCATTCCTGAAGGAATTTTTGGGAGAATCCGCGAAAAAATTCTTGGAGGAAGAAGAATCGAGAATCATTGGAAGAATTTCTGGAGAATTTTCAGGAGGAATACTTGGAAGAATCCCTGGAGACATTCATAGAGAAAATCCTAGAGAAAGCTTTGGAAAAATCCCTAGAGAAATCCCTGCTGTAATCCTAGGAGGAATTCCTGAAGGAATCCGTAAAGCAATTCAAAGATGAATCCCCGGAGAATTATTAGAGAAACTTCTGGAAGAATCCCTAGAGGTTTTTCTGGAAAAATTCCTAAAAAAATGTAGGTATTCCTGGAAGAATTTCTAGAGGATTTCCAGAAGGAATTCTTTGAAAAACTTCTGGAAAAATATTTGCGGCTTCCTGAAGCAATGATTAAAGCAACTCCTCGAGCAAAAGAATGCCTAGAGGGTTTTTTGAGGAATATCTAAAAAAATCATTGATGAATCCCTGGAGGAATTCCTGGAGAAATTTCTGGCGAAATCTATGGAGGAATACCTGATGAAATTTTTCGAAGAATTCCTGGAATAGTTCCAGGAGAAGTTTTTTTTTTCTGGAGAAAACCGTGGATAAATTCTTGTAGGAATACCTAGAGGAATTCTTGAAGGAATCCATGAAGAATTTTTAAGATGATTTTCTGGAGCAATTAATAGAGAATTTTTTTTAGTTGTCCCAGGAGAAATTTCTGGAGAGATTCCTTGAAATATTCCTGAAAAAATCCTGAAAAAATGTCTGTAGAAATCCCTGGAGAAATTTCTCGAGGAATTCCTGGAAGAGTTCCGGGAGAAATTTCTTCAGGATTTTCTGGAGAAATCCTAGCAGGAATTCATTTGTGAGTCCTTGCAGAAATTCCTGGAGGAATCTCTGTAGAAATTCCCGAAGGTATTCAAGATACATAGAATTAACGAAGGAATTTTTGCAGGAATAATGGAGGAGTTCCTTGAGGAATTTCCGAAAGAATTTTTTGAGGATTTTTTTGCGAAACATTCCTGGAGAAATTCCTGGATGATTTTCTTGAGGGATCTCTGGGGAAATTTCTGGAGGAATCCATGTTTGAATTCCGGGAGGTATTTCTGGATAAATTCCTGAAGGATTTTTTGGTGGAATAACTAGAGAAATTCCTGGATAAATTGTTTAAGAAATTTCCGGACAAATATTCAAGGCTTCCCGGAGGAATGTCTAGAGAAACTCCTCGAGGAATTTGTGAAGGATTTTTTTGAGTTATTTCTGAAGAAACTCATGGATGGACTCCTGGATGAATTCCCGACGAAATTCCTGGAGGAATCCATGGAGAAATCTCCAAAGGAATTCCTAAAGAAATTCCCAGAAAAGATCCGGGATAAATCCGGGAAAAAATCCCTGCTGTAATCCTAGGAGGGATTCCTGAAGGAATCTGTGAAGGAATTCAAGGATGAATCCCTGGAGAATTCCTAGAAAAAAATCTGGAAGAATCCTTAAAGATTTTTCTGGAGAAATTCCTGAAAAAATGAAGTAATTCCAGGGAAAAATTCTGGAGGTTTTCTTTGAAAAATTTCTGGAACAGTTCCGGGAGAAGTTTTTTTTTTTGAGAAATCCGTCGATGGACTCTTTTAGGAATACCTAGAGGAATTCTTGGGGGTATCCATGCAGATTTTTCTAGAGAATTTTCTGGAGCAAAAACTAGAGAAATTTTCATAGTTGTCCCAGGAGATTCCTGAAAAAAATCCAGAAAAAAAAATCCTGAAAAAAAAATCTGTAGAAATCCCTGGAAAAATTTCACAAGGAATTCCAGGAAGAGTTGCGGAACAAATTTCTTCAGGATTTTCTGGAGAAATCCGAGCAGGAATTCCTTAAGGTATCCTTGCAGAAATTCCTGGATGGAATTAATGAAGAAATTTTTGAAGGAATGAATGGAGGAATTTCTGGAGGAATTCACGAAAGAATTCTTTGAGGTATTTTTTGCGAAACATTCCTGGAGGAATTTCTGGAGAAATTCCTGGATGATTTTCTTCAGGAATCTTTGGAGAAATTTCTGGGAGAATCCATGTTTGCATTCTGGGAGGTATTTCTGGATAAATTTCTCCAGAATTTTTTGGAGGAATTCATTTATGAACTCTGAGAGGAATAACTAGAGAAATTCATGGATGACTTCTTTAAGGAATTTCTGGACAAATATTTAAAGCTTCCTGGAGGAATGTCCTCGAGTTAATAAAGGATTTTTTTGAGAAATTTCTGAAGAAACTCATGCATGAATTCCCGAAGAAATTTCGGAGGGATCCATGAAGAAAAGATCCGGAAAAAATATTTAAGGATTTTCTGGAGGAATTAGTCGAGGAATTTCTGGAAGAGTCCCTGGAGACAATATTGGAGGAATTCTGGCAGAAATTCTTAGAGAACTTTCTGTAGGAATTCCGGCAGCAATCCCTGGAGGTATTTCACGAGGATTCCATGGAAGTATCCCTGGAAGAATTCCTAGAAGAGTTCTAGGAGAAATTGATTTAGGATTATGTGGAGGATTCCGTGAAGGACTTCCGGGAAAAATCCCTGAATGAATGCCTTGAGAAATTTCTGGTGGAATCCATGGAGGGAGGAATTTCTGAAGGAATTCCTGAGAAAAATCCTGGAAAAATTCCTGGAGGAATCCATGGAGGTATCCCTGAAGGAATTCTTGGAAGGGTTCCGGGAAACATTCCTTTAAGATTCTCTGGAGGAATTCTGACAGAAATTCCTAGAAGATTTTCTGGAGTAATTCCTGGAGGTATTGCTGGATGAATTTTTGAAGAAATTCATGAATAAATCGTTGAAGGAATGAATCCCTGAAGAAGTCCTTGAGAATTTCCTGTAGAATGTCCTGGAGGAATCCATGGAAGAATTGCTCGAGAAATTCCAGGAGGAATTCCTGGTAGAGTTCCGGGAGAAATTCCTTTAGGATTTTTCTGGAGGAATTTGTAGAGCAATTCCTTGAAGAATCCCGGGAGGAAATATTGAAGAAATTCTGGCAGACATTCCTAAAGGATTTTTTTCTAGAAGAAATTTCATGAGGAATCTCTGGAGGAATTCCTGGAGGTAATTCTGAAGAAATTTCTGGAGTATTTACTGGAGGAATTATTTGGGGAAATTCTGGAGAAATATATGAGGCTCCATGGAGAAATTTCTGAAGGAACTCCTCGAGAAATTTCTGAAGGAATTTCTGGAGGAATTTCTGCAGGATTTTTTTTAAGAATTTCTGAAGAAATTTTTTAGCGAATCCCTGCAGGAACTCCTTGAGAAACTCCTAGAAAAAGTTCTTGAGGAATTCTTTGAGTAATGCAAGGAGAAATCCCTGTAGTTCTGGTGAAAATTCCCAGAGGATTTTTTAGAGGAATCGCTGGAGGAGTTCCTGGTAGAATTTCTGGCGCTTTTCCTTAAGAAATTTCTGAAAGAATTTTTGCGAAGAAATTTTTGCGGAATTTCTGAAGAAATTCATGAATAAATCCTCTGAGGAATTCCTGAAGAAATGCCTTGAGAATTTCCTGGAGGAATCCATGGGGAAATTTTTCGAGGAATTCTAGGAGGAATTCCTGGAAGAGTTCCGTTTCATTTAGGATTATCTGGAGGAATGCGAGGATCAATTCTTGGAGGAATCCCTAGATGAAATATTGTAGGAATTCTGACAGTCATTCCTAAAGGAAAATTTCAGGAGGAATCTCTGGAGGAATTATTGGAGTATTTACCAGAGGAATTATTTGAGGAATTTCTGGTGAAATATAAGAGGCTTCCTGGAAAATTAATGGAGGAATGCCTGAAGGATCTTCTCGAGGAATTTCTGAAGGAATATCTGGAGGAATTACTGAAGATATTAATCATTGCATCCCTGGAGGAATTCCTGAAGAAATTTCAGGAAAAAAATCCTGGAGAAATTCCTAGGGGATTCCGTGGAGGATTCCCTGGTGGAATTTCTCGCGGAATCATTCGAGGAACTCCCGGAATTCCTGGAAGAGTTTCGGATGAAATTACTTTAGGATTTTCTGGTGGAGTCCATGGATGAATTTCGGGGAGAAATCTCTGGAGGCATCTTGGAGGAATTTCTGGAGGAATGTCTGAAGGAACTACTCGGGCAAATTCTGAACGAATACCTGGTGGAATTTTCTGAGGAATTTCTGAAGAAATTTATGAATGAATTCCTGCAGGAATTCTTGGATAAATTGCTGGAAAAAATCCTGAAGAAATTCCTGAAGGAATCCGTGGAGGATTCCCTGGACAACTTCCTTGTGGAATTCCTCGAGGAATTCTTGGAAGGGTTCCGAGAGACATACTTGGGGAACTCAGGCAGAAATTCCTAGAGGATTTTCTGGAGGAATTTCAGGAGTTCTTCCTCGACAAATTTCTGAAAGAATTCCTGATGGAATTTCTGTAGGACTTTTTGTGGAATTTCTGAAGAAATCCATGAAGGATTTTCTGATGAAATTGTTTAAGAATTCCCTGAAGGAATCCATGGAAAAATCCTTGGAGAAATTTCTTGAGGAATACCTGGCAGAATTCCGTGAGAAATTCCTTCAGCATGTTATGGAGGTATCCATGGAGGAAATATTGGGGAAATTCTGACAGACAGACATTCAGGAGTTTTCCTAGAAATTGTCAGGAGGGATCTCTGGAGGAATTTTAGGAGTATTTACTGGAGGAATTCCTGGGGGATTTATTGGAAGAATTTCTGGAGAAATATATGAGGCTTGCTGGAGAAATGTCTGAAAGAACTCCTCGAGGAATTTCTGAAGGAATTCCTGGAGGAATTTCTGGAAGAATTTTCTTAGGAATTTCTGAAGAAATTCAGTAATGAATCCCTGGAGAAATTCCTTAAGAAATTTTTGGAAAAAATCCTAAAGAAATTCCTAGAGTTTTGGAAGAAATTCCTTTAGGATTTTCTGCAGGAATCCGTGGAGGGATTCCTGAAAGAAATCACTGGTTGCATATTGGAGAAATTTCTAAAGAAATGTCTGAAGGAACCCCTCGAGGAATTTCTAAAGGAATATCTGGAGGAATTTCAGAAGAAATTCATTATAGAATCCCTGAAAGAATTTCTGAAAAAAAAATCCTGGAATAAATCCTGGAGATACTACTGGAGGAATTTGTGGGGGATTTCCTGTAGAGATTCCTCGCGAAATTTTTGGAAGAGTTCCGGGAGACATTCTTTTAGGATTCTCTGGAGAAATTCTGGCTGCAGCTCCTAGAGGATTTTCTGGAGAAATCCCTGGAGGAATTTCATGAGGAATTCTTGGAGGATTTTTTTTGATGAATTCCTGTAAGAATTTCTGGCGTTATTTTTCGAGAAATTTGTTGAGGAATTTAAGAAGGATTTTTCGAAATGATTCATGGATGAATCCCTGAAGGAATTTCTGAAGAAATTCGTTGAGAAATTCCTGGATAATTTTTTGAAGGAACTCCTGGAGGAATTTCTCAAGGAATTCCAGGAAGATATTCTTCAGAAATTCCTTTAGGATTTTCTGGGGGATTCCGTGGGGCAACTCCTAGAGGAATCCCTGGAGGAAATATTGGGGGCAGACATTTCTAGTGGATTTTTTCCTAGAAGAAATTTCAGGCGGAATTCCTGGAGGTAATTTTGGAAGAATTCCTGGAGTATTTACTGGAAGAATTCCAGGAGGCATTATTTGAGGAATTTCTGGAGAAATATATGAGACTTCCTGGAAGAATTTCTGAAGGAATTATTGGAAGATTTTTTGAGGGAATTCCTGGAGGAACTCATGCACGAATCTTTGGAGAAATCCTGGAGGAATCTCTGTAGATTGCAATAAGGATTCCGATCGAAATGTTCTATCTAGGAGTTCTGACATTCTCTAGGATCAAAATTCTTTCACAACGACAATTTTTTTTTCTATAATTGATAATTTTCTAGATATTCTCCATTGTATTTGTTACGCTTATAAAATTTTATAAGAGTCGAGATAATGACTTCATATTTAAGTTTCGTATTGCCTTGAAATCATTACCATCCGAAGCCTTCTCTAGAATCCCAATATGAAGTACTTGGTGATGTTGGCACCACAACATGTTGAAACCCCTACTTGGGAATTCATATTGCGTGTAACACCATCATTCTATTTTGCACCATGATCAGACATATATTGCACCATTATTATAGTGCCCCCCCTAAGCAAGAACCCTGCGCACGCTAGTGGTAGCGACTGTCAACTGGCCTTTGCATGAGTTGTTAATATAGATGTTTATTGACCAATTTACCCTTTGATTGCTTAAAAAAATATTTCCATGCTTAATGGCTGGTAGTCTAAAAAGCCCAAAATCACATATTTTGCCCTATAAATTGAGGTATAGCTCAAAATTGTGACGTGCTGGAGCAAATCTGAGCCCGGATTCGGATTCAGCGGCCCAAAATCTGTCAGAGACACATAAGTTTGCTCTTGAGACAAAAAAATGCTGCGCTGTGTAATTATTCATCAGAAAGTAACGTTCTGTGGTTCATTGTTCCTGAAAAACAGAAATTTCACCCGAGTAAATGCATTTTTAATTAAACTGAAAAATGTTCAGAACGGTTCGCGAATCAAAGGCGAGTGCGTACCAGCATCGTTAGCTCGCGAGTGAAGAAATGCGAATATATTCAGGCTTCTGTTGTTCACGAGTAGATTTGCTTTGCGTTTGTGTCTGCTGAGCTGCAATCCTCACTATTTCCCATCCCTGGATAAAAATACAATGAATTTTAGAAATAATATACATTTTTGAAGTAAGCCGTAATGTAAATCCGACAATCCTTTTTATATTCTTTTTGAGTAGATGTCATCTCTATTATTTGTTTAGAGTTGTCTACTGTTTCTATATGGATCAGAACGTAACGATAATGGTATTAAATTTCAAGCCTAACTTTACCAAACATCGTATGTAACATATGTAAACAAAAAAGAGATTTTTCCGTTCGTAGATTTTGTTAGATACGGTATTTGGTAAAGTTAGGCTTCATTTGTGCTGAAACAGAACTTAAAAAAAAAACAGCAATTAAGAACCTAAGTAGGATTTTTTTTAACTACAGCAAGTAATGTTTATTTTATTGGTATTTGACTATTTATGATTATGATAATTATCACATATTGTTTTGAAGATGTAATTTGTGAGACAGGGCTTAAACGAATTAATCAAAAAGTTCATCTACCTATGTTAAAAGTCGATGCATTGCTTTTGATCTCTATGAATTGTCAAGTAAATTGAACTGCATTTTTTTTATCAAATATTTAAAACTGAGTGAGCAGCACGTACAAAACACTTTTACTGAAATAACCGTGCTAACTAAATTCA
>NC_085137.1:56733459-56775894 GCF_035046485.1 Aedes albopictus | reverse complement strand
CATATATTATTAGAGCAACCTTACTTTGTGAATGGATTTGAGAGATTCTTGCAGTAATTTATCAATGACCTCACTTGAAAAACAATTGATATCTTTGGAAATTCTTCCATGAGTTTCTGTCAAAAAACATCTGTTTGAAACTTCTATCATGCATTTCTACAAAAAATACTATAAAATCCCTTCAGAATTACTTTTTGAGGATCTTCCATACATTTCTCGAAAGACTCCTCTAGAAAAACTTCCATAGGTTTCCTTAGAAATTCCTCCAAAACTCTTTCAAAGCTCTGTACGGAATTATCTTAAGAAATCATTCATGAGTTTCTTCAGAAATGCTTTCAGTAGGCATTTATGAAAGTATTCAATAGGAATTTCACGGATAAATTCAGAAAATCAAAAGTTAAGAATTCCTCCAGAAATTTCTACACAGATTTCTATGGCAAACGATAATTGCAATCATAACAAATTTCAAATGCTCCATAGAAAATCAAAAAGCGCTCCATAAAGAATGAACATATGTTCCATGAAAATGTGCAATGTTACCCATAAATTATTGAAAGCGTTCCATACTTTATAAAAATGTACCGGTAAAACATAAAATTTTCTCATTAAAAGTGAAATTTTGCACCAATAAATAATACTGAAACGCTCCATAATAAAATACAAATGATCCATAGAAAAATGCAAATGCTCCTTAAAAAATTAAAATTGCACCCATAGAAGATTGAATATTGCTCCATAGAAAAATTAAATTGCACCATAAAAAATTGAAATTGCACCATAGAAAATAGACAAATGCTCCATAAGTATTATCAAACTGCACCACATAAAATACAATTTGCTCCATAAAAAAATTGAAAATTCTCCATAACTTTAAACATTTGCCCCACTAGAGCAGTGCAATGTAAAGCAATTCAGCCCTGTCGAATTAAATTATGAGAATATGCTATCTATGGAAGATTTTAATTTTTTCATGGAGCAATTCATATTTTCTATGGTTCCTTCACAAATTTCCCTGCCAATTTCTTCACGGATTCTTTATGAAACTTCTTTACAAATTTGTTCAACGAGGAGATTATAGAACAAAAAACACCTTGAATTTTCAAAACCACAAATCTGAAGAACCAAGTGTCCCACTGAGCTGAAAAGCTAATCTGATTTCTTTTACATACATTTCCTTGGGTTCCTTATGAAATTTTATCAGGAATTACTTTAGAAATACTTCGTTTGGGATTCGTTTGGAAAACCTTTAGCTTATTTTTCCAGGGACTCCTGCAGAGTTTTCTGCAGGGACTATTTTGGAAATTCATTCAAATATTCTAACAAAAAATCTTCCGGTAGTTCATTCAGAAAGTTTTTCGGGGATTCCTTGAAAAAAATCATACCGATATCTCTTCAGGAAATTCATCAGAAATTTGTTCAGGAATTACTCAATGGGTTCCAGAGGGAACCATCAAAAAAAAAAATCCTACAGGAATATCTCCAGAGATTCCTTCAGGAGTTCATACAGAGATTTCTTCAGTGTTTGCCCAGATATTGCTTCGGCGTTATCATAAAAAATACATAGCCAATTTTGTTTTTAATTACTCAATAATCATCATAGGAGTTTATGCACGTATTTTCTAGGGAGTTTTCCAAAAATTCTTCGTAATTGGATTCCGTCTGATACTCAGGATTCTCTCACTAATACCTTCAGATATTTCTCTAAGAGTTCATTTAGGAATTCTTCCAGGCATTTCTTCAGGAAATTAATAGTTTCCTTTCGAATTTAGCTCCAAGTTTTCCGGAGATATTCTAGTAATTAACTCAAGAACTCCTTAATAAAATCTTCCTCAGATTAAATCCGAATTTTCCACCTGGATTTATTAGAAAAAATTTCAAGGATTTTTTCAGTCTTCCGCGGTTTTCTTTTGAAAGTTCGTTTCAACATCTATCATGGATTTCTTTATAAATTACTCTAAAATTTCCTTCAGAATAACTTCTAGAAGATGGTTTGAGTTTTTGTCAAAAACAACGGTTTGTAACTTCTATCATGCCTTTCTACAAAAATTGCTATAAAATTTCCTTCAGTATTATTTCTTGAGGATCTTCCATACATTTCTCAAAAGACTCCTCTAGAAAAGTTGCCATGGTTTTCCTCAGAAATTTCTCCACAAATTCTTTAAGGGTTCCGTACGTGATTTTTTTTTTAGAAAATCACCCTATAATTTCTTTAAAAATGCTTTCAGTGATCCCATGAATTACTCCCAAATCAAAAGTCCTGAATTCCTCAAGAATTTCTCAACGGATATCTTTTGAGAATCTGGGCTGACAGCCTCTTAAATAAAGACAAATCAATCAATCAATTTTGAGAATCTTCCAAAATTCCCATCAGAAATTATTCTTTTACAAATTTTCCTGGAAATTTCGTCACAAATAATTTAGGTTTTTTCTAAAGAAATTCCTCTACAAATTCGTTCAAGGATTTCTTTAAAAAAATCTTTTATTGATTGCTTCCAAATTTGCTCCATGGTTCTTAAGAAATTCCATGGGTTCCGTAAGAAATTTCGTTAGGGATTTTTCCATGGATTTCAGATATTCTTCTAGAAATTGATATAGAATATTCTGTAATTCTTTCATAAATATCTTAAGAGAGTTCTTCAGAATTTGAAGGATTTCTTTTCAGGAATTTGGGATTACTTCAAAAGTTCTTTCATGGAGTGTTTCAGAAATTTAGCTTAAATTGTCTTAAACAATTCTACAGAGATTCTTTCAGAAATTCTTATATGCGTTTCTTCAAAAAATCAATGAAAATTTTTTTATGGCATTACTGCAAAATATTGTACGAGGATTTTTTTTAGAAATTGCTCCTGCGGCTCCATCAGATTAGGGATTTTTTTATCTGTATTAACGAGATTTTTAGCCCTAGGCTAGTTCATCTCAGGACCCACGCTTTACTTCCCTTCCAAAGGAAGAACCCACATTTTGTGAGTTTTTCGGAAGTGGGATTCGATCCTAGGTAATCGGCGAGATAGTCTTGTGTTCTAACCATCACACCAGGTCCGCTTCATCAGATTAGGGATTATTTTTCAAGGACAGAAATCCTCTTGATAAAAAAAAACTCCTGGAGATAATTTTGGAGATTCCTAGAAAAAAATCTTGGAAATATTCTAGAGCGAATCCCAAGCAAAAGTTCCTTAATAATTTCTGTAGTTTTTCTGAAGGTATTCTTGGTTGAATGCCTGACCAAATTTCAGAAAAAGCTCTGGACAAACCACTTTTTTTTAATCGGCTACTACTCAAAGACTATGCAATCAAAAAATGTGAAACCAATTTTAAATTGAATGCGATTAGTTGGCCTTCCAATATCTGGGTGTGGCATCCTCCCTGACCCCTCCCCCCTTTCTGGGTATTGAGAAATGCCTTACCACGGGGATATTTTTCGGCAATTTTATTGAATATCACACATATTATCATTCTGAAATTTGTTTTGTAAAATGTATTTGGTCATAAAATGATCGCTCAGTGCTATGGGCATGCCACCGCTACGGAACCAGTTCCGGACGTTCAGGTTTCCGGACATAATCTCCGGAGGAACCTGCTACATGCTGTATACTAAGGTTCGCATTCATAATTCTTTTTCTGCGGCTTCAAATATTGAATTTAGAAGTATGATGTCTTAGAAGAGTTTGTTCTATATACTTAATTCTTTATTTTAAAATTTTCACCTAGATGATTAATCCACCTAAAAGTGCGATAGGAATTCACTTTTCTCAAAAATAAAGATAGAGTATTGGTGTCTTCTACAAAGTTGCAGAAAAGGGTATTATTGGAAAGTTTGTCGAAGAAACTATTACCTTATTTCCTCAACTTTAAGAGTTATGTGTCATTGTTTGTGGACGACCCCTTGTAATAAGTTTTCGGATATAACTTTTTATATGAATTTTTAGGGTTTTTCGAGTGTTCTACAAAGTTGTTCTTTGTGATGGAATACACCTCATTCTGCTTTTTTCTTCGTACTGAAATAACGCTCAGAGAGGAACAGCGACTGCATTTCAACTTGGGGGTGAAATCCTAAAAAGCCACTTACTTACTACTTTCGGTCCTGGGCATCAACAAGATCCGGCTTATTTTTCTTACTCCTCATCCTTTTCTTCTATAATCATGAGAAACAGAGGAATAGAAGTGAGAGCAAGTTCCATCTCTTCCATGATTCTCGATCTCTTGTTTGTTCCTGAAGAACGAGTAAAAAAGGAACATCTGGTCACGCTAGTGTTTACAACTGTGATTCTTTCAAAAAAAAATCTCGTTTTGATTCCCTCGGGGATTTACATGACGAATATTTCAGAAATATTCTTACAATTTTTTTAAGCTGAGAAGCAACTTGAAATTCCTTTAGGAATTATTGCTGAGATTTCTCCAGAAGCGATGTCGGAAACATTCCTGAAGAAATTCTAGTTAGAGTTTTTGCTGGTAGGTACTCTTAGAAAAAAAAATCTTAAGGAATCCATGAAAAAATCTATAAATGAATCGCAAGCAGAATTTCTTGGAAAAATCTCTGGAGGAGTCCTTGAAGGTATCGTAGAAGGAATATGTTTAAAAATATGTTTAAAACTCGTTAGGAAAATTGCAAGAGGAATGTCTTCAGAAAAACCTGATGAGCTTTTCTAAGCGATTCCTGCGGGGATTGCTGAAAAAATAGCTTCAAGGAATTTCTTCGGGATACATTCAGATTTTGCTCTCAAAAATCCTACAAGAATGTCCGCTGGGATTTCTGCAGAAATTCTCATTGCGACATTTGAAGGGATTTCTCCATGGACTCTCCCAGAAATTCCTTATGTGCTTCTTTCAGAGGTTTTGACCAAGAATTCTTCCAGCAATTGCTCTTGAGATTCTTCCATAAATTTCCGCAAGGACTCACACAAGAATTGAGAGGGGTTAGAAGTAAACGGGTGAAAGTGACAAAAATATACTTTCGAGGAATTGAGATTTGAGTAAATTTTAATTTTTTCTGTATAAGGTTTCAAAATGGAGGCAATTTTCTCCGATTCATTGTAATTCATCGTAAAAATAATCTTGAAAAAGTTCCTTAAAGCTTAAAATTTTAAGAATTTTTTGATATGTTCAGCTCAAAATCGACAAAATGGTCACTTACACCCCTTTGCACCTGGACTCCTTAATTTTTCTTGCATTACCAATAGGAATTTCTTGCTGGGACTCCTCCAGTAATTCCTGCTGTAATTTATTCATGGATTTCTCCAGAAATAAGTAATTCCTACTGGGAATGCTCGTGAGAATATATTATGAATTACTGCTGGAATTGCTCCAGGACTTCTACTTTTTCTAGACATTTTAGGTAGGTACCCTTATAATTTTTTTTTCTGGGATTCCAATGCAATATCTGCAGAGAATCCTCCAGTAATTCCTGCAGCACTTTAAAGAGTAATATTTAAATTTATTGGAGATGTATTGCAAGAGGAATTCCTAGAGATATTGTTGGAGAAGAATTTCAAGTAGAAATTCCGGAGGGATCTTCAGAGGAATCCCAGCAGTCATCTCTACAAAAATTGCCGGAGAAATCTTCTGAGAAATCTTCTTAGAATTCCTCCAGGAATGCCTGATGAGATTGTGCTAGAAGTTTCTGCCGGGATTCTTCCTTCGGCAAGGAATGTCCCTTTAAGAAACATTCTACAGTTTATTCAAATCCTCCCGAAATATTTCTATGAATTCTTGCTGTGATTCCTTCAGGAACTCCTACCAGGATTTCTCCAAACATTTCTGCTGGGATTTCACAAGCATTTCCAGATGGTATTTTTGCTGTAAATGCTTTTAAGAATCCTCCAGGAATTGCTGAACAATTTCTGTAATTATTGGCTTGAGGAATCCCAGCAAGACTTCCAAGAGGTTTCCCACCACGAATTCCTCGAGAAATCTGAATCAATTTCAACTTAATTTCTCAAAGGAATCTGAAGGAGATTTCCAATAAAAAAACCAAGAGGAATTCCTGAAACAATTCCTAGATACATTTTTAGAAGAAGCGCAAGAGAAACTCTGAAGGATGTTACAGAAGAGAAGTTACAGTAGTAGTTGGTGGATGAATCCAATCAATAATAATTCAATAAATCCCAACAAGAATGTCTAGAAGTAATCCCAGAAGAATCCTTTGATAAATTCCAGGAGGTGTTACTAGAAGAACAACTTGAGGAATTCGTGGTTTTAACCAAGCAGGCATTTTGGGGATATTTGAAGTGAAATTTGTAGAGGAATGTTTTGAAAAAAAAACCTGTAAAAATCACAAAAGGAACTTTTGTAGAAATTCCTGTGGACTGGGCATTCTAGAGTTTTTTTTCGTAGGTCCTGAAGGAATTCTTGGAGAAATGCTCAGAAAAATGCAAAGAGAAACTTTTGGAGGAATCCAAGAAAAAGTATTTTGAGAAATCCTCTTGGAATTCCTCCACAAATTAATAATGGGATTTTTCTCGAAATTCTTGCTGAGATTGCCCCAGAGGTTTCTCCAAAGATTCCTTTACATTTGCTGCATGTAATTCCTCCAAGCGTTCCTATAGGAATTCCATTTGTGATTTCTCCAGAAAATTTTCAAGGATACCTTTAGGAATTTCCCTAGCAACATCGCCTGAAATTCTTGCTAGGATTCCTTCAGATATTTCTACTATTTTTTTCAAGAATTCTTGCTGGAATTTCTCAAACAATATCAGCTGAGGTTTCTTGAGTAATTGCTCTTGGCGTCCACCAAGAATTCCTGGTACATTACCAGAAGGAATTGGTTGATCAATTCTAACAAGACTTTCTGGTGGATTCTTTAGCAAATTATTGAATTATTGCCAAAAAAGTTTCTGAAGAAATTTCAAGTGGATTTCCGGCATGAACTACTGGATAAATAGTAAGAAAATTTTCTTTACGGATCCTCGTAGAAATCACTGAAAGAATCACAGCAGGAAAATAAACAAAAACATCTAGAAAAATCATAGCTTTTTTTTTGTACATTGGAATCTAAGCTGTAATTGCATGAGAGTTTACTGTAATATTTTTTAGAGGAGTATTATAATCATTAAAAAAAAAAAGAATTTCACCAAAAACTCCATAAAGTCTTTTTGAACAGATGTAGGTGCTGTACCACTTGGAGCGTTAATCCAGTACGAAGAAAAAAGCAGAATGCGGTTTAGTTCATCACAATGAACAACTTTGTAGAACACTCGAAAAATCCTAAAAATCAATAGAAAAAGTTATATCCAAAAACCTATTACAAGGGGTCGTCTACAAACAATGATACATAACTCTTAAAGTTGAGGAAATAAGGTAATAGTTTGTTCGGAAAACTTTCCAATAATACCCTTTTTTTGCAACTTTGTAGAAGACACCAATACTCTATCTTTATTTTTGAGAAAAGTGAATTCCTATCGCACTTTTAGGTGGATTAATCAACTAGGTGAAAATTTTAAAATAAAGAATTAAGTATATAGAACAAACTCTTCTAAGACATCATACTTCTAAATTCAATATTTGAAGCCGCAGAAAAAGAATTATGAATGCGAACCTTAGTATACAGTATATGTAGCAGGTTCCTCCGGAGATTATGTCCGGAAACCTGAACGTCCGGAACTGGTTCCGTAGCGGTGGCATGCCCATAGCACAGAGCGATCATTTTATGGCCAAATACATTTTACAATACAAATTTCAGAATGATAATATGTGTGATATTTAATAAAATTGCCGAAAATACCCCCTTGGCAAGGCATTTCTCAATACCCAGAAAGGGGGAGGGGTCAGGGGGGAGAAATCTCTCAAAAATATCTGCTGAAATTGTCGGCAAAGTGCTAGTAGAATTCTTGAATAAATCCCTCAATAAAGTTCTGATGGATCACTGAGAGAAACTGTGGAAAACTCCTGAAATCATCAATGAAGGAATTCATAGAAGAATATCTTATACAGCTTCTGCAGGGATTATTCTAGCAAAAAAAATCCTGGAAGAGAAATTCCTGAAGGAGAAATTTCTGAAGCAAATTCGGAAAAACAAATAAAATTCAAGAGGAATTTCTATAGAGAACTTTCGAACAAATTTCTGAGAATAAAATTTTTGGAAGAATCTTTGCAAGCATACCAAAAAGATAACAGGATAACCTTGTGCATGTATTCATAGAAGTATGACTAGAAAAAAATCTTGAAAAGTACCAAGGATTAGATTGCGGAGAAATTTTGGAAATGCCAACGAATACATTGACGGAATTTCTGAGAAATTTCTGAAGCATCACTAGTAAGTTCTATGAATGAATCCCTGCAGGGAAACCTTGGCAATCCTTGAAGGAATTTCCAAATAAACGCTTGAGATAATCTCTAAATATATGGATTTTTTTCTGAAGGAATCTTGAAAAAACTCCAACAGTAATTCGTGAAATACATCTTTTGACGAAATCTGGAGGAATCCCTAGAGAAACCCTTGGAGAAATTCCTGGAAAAAAATCTTAAGAAATTTCCTGAAGAATTCCTGGAGAAATTAAAAAAAAAACACTTCTGGATACTATGATAACATTCCTGAGGGAACGAACTTCCGTACAATCCATGAAGAAATTTCCTAGAGAGTCTGTGAAGGGAATTTTGAAAAAATCCGTGAATTTGTTTCAAGATGAATCTTTTGAGAATTTTTTTGAGGAACTCCTGAAGAAGGCCCAAGAAAAAATCCTGGAGATTTCCTGAAATAATTTCCAGATAATCATGGAAAAATTCTTAATAAGCACATGGGATGGAATACATTCTATAATAATTTTCGTAGAAATCTTCATAAGAATCTTGCTGAACTTATAAAAGGAATTCCCGCAGAACTGTGCCTTTCCCAATAATTTTCGAAAAAAAATGTGAAAGAAACTATTTCGTGTAGTGACTTTCCCGAAATAATTGTTAATTATGCGTTATATTGATGTCATGCCCATGGGGGCTTAGCAGTCGAACGAATATGCTGCATGTGCAAATTCTCCTCCAATAAAGAAGCAAGCATCTATATTTTGGCCACCACCTACCGCGCTGTAAAACTTAATTATGTCAGCTCACGTTAATTAATCAAATCTGACTTTTCGACACAGTCGGAACCCCAAAAAGTTACCTACTCACACGGCTTAGCCTCTGTAGTCCAGTCCACTTTCTCTCACGCGGCACCACCTGGCGTATGTGGCGGCCTGCTTCAGTTAAAGTTGCGGGCGAAAATCTTCCTCATTTTTGCAGATGTTTGCCAAAACAAACTTTGTCTGTCCGCAGTCGTGTCAGGTTATGCGAGCCGAGCAAGCGCACAACAAGTAGACCAACACGCGAGTTCAATTCGTCCATGGGAAAATTTCTTCCTGACTTGGGTTCGGAAGGGGACTCGGTGAGGTGGTCATGTTCCCGCCAAGATTTATGATCGTAATTTTGTAATCACGAACACAGGTCTCGGCCGGCGTTCGGCGGCGTCTGCTGAACTGAATGCACCCGCCTAGCCGCAAACATCGAGATTCGGATTTAGCATTATAACTCATTTTGATAACCCCAAATAGGTGTGCATCTGCGGGGGCACCCGGCAGCAGGAAATTTATTCCGAATGACCTGGTCCTAGACTCCAGGTCGCAACAGCAACCAACCAATGACCACACTACTCTCATCGGACTGCGGAAATGGACGAAACCGAGGCGCCGACTTTCGCGATCGACGTCTGTTTCTAATGAATCGTGACATTCCAATCAAACGCTCGGAATCAAACAAGTTCGCATTGATGTGCGGCAAATTGTTTTCGATTGTTGTTATTTTGCCTATACTATATTGGCGAGTGGAATGGGGAATGATGTTGGCAGCTGCCAATCCTGAAACTCTTCTGCTCAACTGCTGACGCTTTGCCGAGGTACAAGCAGTTGATAATCTGATCTCATTAGTGGTGGAGAAATTTTAGTCTATCGGTGAAACATCCCAGCGGTAGGTCTTCTAGAAAAGTATCGAAATCATGAACAATGCGATCATTATAAAACATAAAACTCGGTCAGGAAATACCCAACTAATCAACTATGATAACTGCGTAACTGTTCGATTCATTTGAATCTTCCTAGGAACTATGACGAGTAGATGAGCTCTCATGTTTGCCGTAGAACTGCTGGACGTTCATTAGTCAACAAGTCAAGTCTGAAAAAGAAGTGTTAATCTTCTAGACTAAAAAAGACGGAAATGCTCATTACAGCCCTGGTGATTCTGCGGGATTTTTTTTAAAAGGGTGGTAAACTCCCGTGAGCTTCTTCTTCTTTTTTATGGCTCTACGTCACCACTGGGACTTGCCCTATCTCGCTTCAACTTAGTGTTCTTTGAGCACTTCCACAGTTATTCATTGAAGAACTTCCTTTGCTTGCCATTGCATGAATTTGTATATTGTGAGGCAAGCACAATGATACGCTATACCCATGGAGTCCAGTGAATTTTACCAATCGGAACAGGAATCGAACCCGTCGTCTCCGGATTGGCGATCCATAGGCTTAACCACAAGGCTATCTGGAAACGTGGACTCTCGTGAGCTTCTGGCTTCTGGTTCCCAGGTGGGTTTCTTTTTGAAGCATATGGCTGTCCGTCTGCCGGTGCAAAGGGCTCCAACGCTTATGCCGGTTACGGGAGGTAGTTTAGCCAGGGCTCGAGAGCAGCTGACAGTGGCAGTAGAATCCAGGCACACTGCCTTCGTAACGATCGATGGTCGAATGGTTTGTGACCGTCATGGTAACCATAGCTGTTCACACGATCCAGCTGAATATTTCGAAGTGGCTGTTTCTGACTTCCGTGTTCCTAACTTATCCCGAGTTCAATACGCATTGCCAAATTGACGTGCTTCTTTGGGATTCTTTGAATATTTGAGAATAAAAATTCTTAAATGTTTTCAGAAAGAAGATTCTTGCAGGATTTCTTAGAACGATTTAAGCAAGAATTCCTATAAATATTTCTCTTTGTATGCCTTCCTAATGCATATTCATGTCCATGAATTTCTTTGAATATTTCTTCAGAGATTCCTTCAGAGTTTCTTTCAGGAATTGTACTTGGCACTTCTTCAGAAGTTTCTCAAGAAATTTCCTAAAATATTTATCTTAAAACTACTCCACGGGTTTCCATAGATTCTTTGTTACGAAAATCCTCTTGGGATTCTTTAAGTAAGGTATTCTATTGGAAATTCCTGCAAAGGGGTCTTCATAGGTTTAGAAGGAATTCCTCCATAAATATTGTTGCATATTTTCCAGAAGCTTTTCCTTGTAATTTCTTCGAAAATTCTTCTTGGAGTTTTTCGGGTATTTCTAAACTTTTCTTCAAAAGATGCAACTTCGGGAATTTTTTTTTTTCAATAGATTCGAAGACTTTTTAAGAATTGACCCTGGGGTTTACCTTTCCAAATTCAGAAACATTTTAAGAAAATATTGTCCAAATTACTCCACAGATTCTTTTACACACTACTCCATTATTTCAGCGATTGCCTCGACTATTTATTCGGAAATTTCCCTAAAACATTCTCAAGAGATTTGTTCGGGAAGTTTCTCTAAGCATTTAACAAAAAAAAAATAAAAAAAAAGTTGGGAATACATGCAGAGAAAGTTCTCCAGATCTCCCTGTCATTATTTCAAAGATTCCTTCTAAGTATCTTTTTTTAGTTTCTTTTGTTGTTCTCCAAAGAATAACTAAAGGATTTTTTATTATTTCTGGTTTTCTTTGGAAATTTCTCCAGGAGTAGATCAGTGACTTTTTGAATTTTGAAATTGTAAATGATATTTTTCTGAGAATTCCTTCAGAGGTATCTTTAGGAGTTTTTCCAAGGATTCATTGAAATGTATTGAGCGATTTCTTCAAGACTTCCACCAGTACCTTTGTCTGTGACAGACATTTTTTCGAAAAGTTGCTCTACGGTTTTTTTGTTTTCAGAAATCCCGCCAGAAATTACTCAAGCATTTTCAGAGTTTCTCCATAAGTCTTTCATGGATTTTTTTCTTTTGGAGTATTGTGTTGTTCTTTGCTGTGCATGCATCGTTCCTGTAAGGGGTGAGTATGGCAGCATAATCGATCGCGTTCGCTGTTGTCTCGCGTGAAAATCAAAACAATAGATGCGTGGGTGTTTAGGATTCAGTATTGTGTTGTTCCTTGCTGTGCATGCGAGTGTCGAAAAATAGTATCGCACGATCGTATCGTTTTTAGCGATAGGTCGACGGATACTCGAGTGAATGATTGATAATCGGTGAGCTTGTTCCATGTTTCTCTTTGAAAAACGCAGTAAATGCATCCATTAGTTCAAAATCATTTTTCATATATTTACTCAACAAGAACTGCAAAGTTCGTCACTTCAAGTGTCGGCCAATTTTTTCATAAATTTTGTTCTATTTTAAATCAATTTTCCTGTATTTTTGTACAATCCGGCACCTTACGGCGTTGGCCACACTGATTTGATTCGTCATCATGTGTTAGTATTTTGCCTAAGTTTATGCGGTCCGTCATTGTTAGTGTTGGCACAATGCAATGTTTTGCTTTAATATATCGATTCCCAATTGCGAGCTGACGCAAAATATTTTTTTTCCCATAAATGTTCATGTAAAATATTCATGGTCTCACCATTCTTCCAAATTGTGAGGTGACACATTTGTGTGTATACTGTACGATTGCATCGCTTACCAAAGTGAATCCTTGATCTATGCAACTATCAATCCCTTCCTACTAACAAACCTCCTTCCCGTGACAACTGTGGAGGGTCCAGTAGTACATACAACCTCTAGTAGCAACAGTTTTCGAACTAACATTCCTTCCTTTCCCCGGTAGACCGTAAGGACGTGGCCAGCGCCGTTATTGACCCAATCAAGTTTGAGCTCTCGAAACGTGTACATTGAGGATCCCAAGCCCCAAGCCTATTGGTTCTCTGTGCAATTTCGCTAACTCAGGTCAATCACGGAGTAGCAACTACGAAGTGTACGGTCACCAATGCTCATTAGAGTGAAGAGTATGGAGAAAATTTAAATTTGATCGCATTAACCCAGAACAAAGCTTTTTCAATCAATATCAGCGTCCAAAACAACTGTGCAAAATTTGGAAGCGATTGGTTGCTTCCCCGTTTTTCGCATTGCGATTGAAGTTTGTATAGAATTAAGTGTGAAAAAACGTGCTTTTTCGCATTCTTCTCATAAATTGATTTTTTTTTTTGTCTAAAACGATTTTACTAATGACGTTGAAGTATAGCCTGGAATATGCTGAATAACTTTGCCGAAGACCGTAAAGTGATCCGACGCTTGTGAAAAAAGTTATTCGCTTGATAACTTACGCCAAAAATTGAGATTTTATTATTGATGTTATTCTTTTACATGTTAAATGTTAAGCATCACCGGGCAATGTGTACATTATAACTGTTTTCACAAGTGTCGAATCACTTTGCGGTCTTCTGCAAAGTTATTCGGCATATCCTAAGCTATACTTCAGCGTCATTAGTTATATTTTATTTATTTTATTTTATTTTTATTTTATTTATATCACCGTCTTCGACATACATCGTACAGACTGAACTTATATACTAAAACAATTAACTTATCTTAAGATCTAAACAATTCTTCTAAGTCGGGCTTTAAAAACAGATTTTGACATATTAAAATCGAACACATCACAAACATCATTAAACAAGCGAATGCAAGAGTCAAGTGGATTATTGTAACCGTAGTTTGTTCGGTGATAGGGAACAGCCAAAAGAGAAGAATGCCGGAACCGACGGGGTGGAATGTTGAGCGGAATCTGCTCAAGAAGCGAGGAGCAGTCAATTGCTCCCGTGATTATGTCGAAGACAAATAAACGTTGCGTGTTCTCTCGCCTGGACGATAGTGTTTCCAAACCTATCAGTTTGCATCTTTCCGAATAAGGAGGGAGATTAATTGGATCGTTCCACGGAAGTAGCCGCAGTGCAAAATGGAGAAACTTCTTCTGCACGCGCTCCACGCTAGTGATATGGAGCACATAGTGTGGAGACCAAACCTGTGATGCGTACTCTAGTATGTTCCGCACTAACGAACAGTACAGTGTTTTAAGGACATACACGTCGGTGAATTCTAAAGCATGTCGACGTATAAAACCTAACACAGAATACGCTTTTGCTGTTACAATTCCTACATGTTCATTGAAGCTGAGCTTTTCATCCACGACGACTCCAAGGTCGCAGATTGACGTTACACGTTCCAATTGTTCTCCATCCATATTGTAGCGGTAGTGACGGGGATTGTGGGAGCGAGTAAACGATATGATTTTACATTTTTTGTTATTTACACGCATGCCGTTATCACTGCACCAAACTAACACTGTGTTGATGTCCTCTTGGAGGTCGGCAGAGTCGAGGGGTGAACACACCACACGGAAGAATTTAAGGTCGTCAGCAAACGAAAGTTTAAAGGACGAAAGCAACAAACACAAGTCGTTAACAAAAATGTTGAAGATCAGTGGTCCAAGAACACTTCCCTGTGGGACTCCAGACGTAATGCAAAACATGCGAGATTGTGCCGAGTTAACCACTACATGCGCGGTACGGTCTGATAGGTAAGACATAACCCACTCGGTTATCCAATTTGGAAAGCCGATATGTTTGAGTTTTTCGACTGTTAAGAAGTGAGGTACGGTATCAAATGCTTTGGCAAAATCGACATACACTGCATCGACTTGCCGCCTCATTTCAATGTTCCGGGACAGCAGAGAAACGTAGCACATGAGATTTGTTGCTGTCGAACGGTGTTTCATGAACCCATGCTGACAGTCAGATACTAACGGCGATGCGACAGAGTATAAGACGTTATGCATAAGTTTTTCGAAAACCTTGGCCACACTACACAGTATGGAGACACCGCGGTAATTTGTTACCCGGTTAACGTTGCCAGATTTATGGATGGAAACAATGGATGCAACTTTCCATGCTAACGGAAACGTTCTATCACGAAGCGAGCGGTTGAACAATTTTGAAACCGGGGTCGCGAGTTCAGCGGCGCATTCTTTTAGGAGGAGTGAAGGTATGCCGTCCGTTCCTGATGCCTTCTTAGTGTCGAGGTCCCTCATTGCTTCCAAAACTTCTTCAGCAGAAAATTGGATGACAGGAAGATTGATATCGTGCGTAGGAATATGAGAGAAGCAATCACGACGTACTACAGGCGACACTTTACTGTATACACCCTCGAAGAACCGCGCGAAAAGGTTAGCGGCTTCCTCGTTTGAACCGGCTTGGACGTTGTCGTAGCTGATGTTGGAAGGGATACGAGCCGACGAATTCCGCTTCTTCACGAAATCCCAGAAACGCGAGGGATTCTGTTTGATATCCTCTTGGACCATCAACAAGTAGTTCTCGTAGGTCGATAGCATGACTGTTTTGTAGGTTGACTCTAACTCGCGTAGGCTGACTCTATCGCTTTCAGATTTAGAGAGGAAATAGCGGCCTCGTGCTTTTCTGAGTAGGTTCCGGAGATGTCGAAGCTCAGAAGTCCACCACGGCTTGTTGAAGAGTGAACTGGAAGTTCGTCGTCTACGAGGCACGAAATCGTTGCAAACAGCATGTAGTCTTCCGTAGAATGCTGAGACAGTTCCGTCCACTGTTGCGTTACGCAGCACTACATCCCAATCAGTTGCGGCAAATGCTTCTCGCAATTCGTTGAAGTCACACCGGTTGAAGTCGTAGTTGATGTTGTCGAAACTTTCATCTAGCCGAGTGGAGTTGTCGCTACCTACTTCCAAAAGCAGAACTATGGGAGGGTGATGATCGTCTATCGGTAGCAACGGAACGGGGGGTTCTACCAGATCCAAGTGTTCCGGTAGATTGACAAACACGAGATCCAGAAGCCTACCGTTACCGTTCAAGAAGCCATTCACTTGTCTCAACCCGATGCAGAGCATGTTTTCGATGAGATTTTTTTCCTGATCGGACGAAATGTTCGAGGGAATGTAGCCGTTTATCTCGTCGTCCAAATGCCATTGTAGATTTCGGAGGTTGAAGTCACCCAATGACAAGATAACGTCATCTTCGCCGGCTCGATTTGTTACGTGCTGCACAGCGTCTGTGTGAACCGAATAGAGATCCGCTTGCGTGCTGGGAGGAAGGTAAATGACAATGATGTATAGCGAACGAGACTGTAGTTTCACTCGAACTGCGATTTGCTCCAGTCGTTCACAGTTCGGTAATGACATCACCTCACAGCAAAGGTTACGTTTTACTGCAATCAAAACGCCTCCGCCACGAGAATGCTGACTGGTCATTGCGTTGCGGTCGCAACGGAAAATCGAGAAATCTGATGATATTTCCTCGTTTGCGATGTCATCATGCAACCATGTTTCCGTGAGTACCAGCACATCGTAGTCGCAGCTCGACAACATCAAACGGAGTGGAACGATCTTGGTGCGCAATCCTCTTACGTTCTGGTAGTAGATCGACAGATTCGATGACCGCGTGCTGGACCTCGGGCTGCTGGAAGTAGCGGACTTTACTGGGAGTGAGCTATTCGCACTGAAATCATACTTGCCTGCTAGAACGGTTTGGAAGACCCCCTCTCCATACTCATACACGGGACCGGGATGACTGTCGGTCGCTGGCAGGAGGGGCTCGACCGTGATGAGAGGATTAGGGGCTTCCATGAGGCTTACAGGCGTTTTAGACAAAAAAAAATCAATTTATGAGCAAAATGCAAAAAGGCATGTTTTCCCATTCTAAATTCAATACAAATTTCAATCACAATACAGAATACGGGGAAGCAACCAATCGCTCCCAAATTTTGCACAGTTGTTTTGGATGCTAAATGGAATCGAAAAAGCTTTGTCATGCTCAAGTCTTTCATGGATTTTTTTTATATAAGGGGGTATCTCAAGGTATTCGCTAATATATTCATTCAGGTATTACTTTAGAGAGAACTTCAGAATTTGTTCAGTTTTTTTTGTCCTGGAATTCCTCCAATAATTTTCAAGAATTTCTTCTGGGAGTTTCCTAAGTGTTGGGGAAGATTTTTCAGTTCGGACGGAAAATGAACAATCCTGATAGCGGGTCCGTTTGACACAGCTTCAAAGCTAGAAATTTTATTTGCATGTTAATTTTAAGCATATTTAGGAATAAGTTTTACTCACATTTGGTGTTCTTTTACAAATTCTAGGTTATTTTTGTCCTCACTGTGTTCTTCGTTGTAATTCTACCTGTGATAATAGTTCTAATTTTAGGTTAACAAATTCAATCGTGTATTACACATTTTTACCTTTAGAAAGCACAAATAGTAAATAAATTCAAGTAGAATAAGTTTTCAAATTAGTTTTAAGTTTAGAGTAATCTTTAGCTTTAGCTACAACTTTGTTGCTACACTGGTGATCTCAAAAACCTGTTTCTCCTTGCTAGTGCCCAATGACAGTTCTTCATCAGCCGTTAACGCATGACGGATGATTATTGCGAAGGGCGTACCGTGTACTCACTCCTTCAAGTTCGAAAAACTGCACAGTGGTTCGCCAACACTAAGGTTTTTAATGGATTACATAAGAACATCCCACAAGGATTAAGAAATTCCTTCAGCGAACTGAATTCTTCCTTGAAGAGTTCTTGAGTATTTTTTTCTACAATTCTTGGTAGCACTTCTGAAAAGCCCCTGGAGAAATATTTTGAAAAATCTTCAGGAATCACTTGAAACGTCCCAGGAGATATAACTGATGAAAAATCCTGGTAGGAACATCTGCAAAAATCACTGTGGAAATTTCTCAAAAAATTCTTAGAAAAACCTTGGGAAGAATTTTCGAATCTTTGCTTACAAATATTATATTTGAAAATAAATTTTTAAAAGAATTTCCGAAAACCTCCATGGAAGAACTTTTGAAGGACATTTTTAGCAAAAATTCTCAATTCTGTGGAAGTTTCTGAAGATAAAAATTTCTCCTAAAAGGAATTTCTGAAGGAATCCAGGAATTCAGAAGAAATATCCAAAGGAATCCCAGTGAAGTTCTTGAAAGAATCCCAGGAGGAATATTTTAAGAACTTTCTGGAAAAATACCTTAGAGAAATTCCTAGAAAATAATATTAAAAAATGCATACACAAATTTCCGCAAAAAATCTTTTAATAAAATTCTTGGAGGATATTCTAAAAGTGTTCTTGGATTTGTCCACACATTTGTGGACACATTTTTGAAAAAAAAAACCTAAAAACCTGCAGAAATGCAAAGATAAGCATAGTCTGCAATCATTGTAAAAAAGGCTCTTGAGATATTTCTAGAAGAATTCCGGTAAAATTTCCTTGTAGATATTTTGAATAGTTTTATCAATGAACCCGTGGAGAAATTAGAGTTATCCTTAAAAGTGATGCCGAATTATTTTCTGGAGAATGTCTGGAGAAAATCCTGAAGAAATCTCTGTATGACCTCTTGTTGGAATCTCTGGGAGAATTCTAGCCAGAATCACTAAAAGTCAGTTATTGTTGTGCACTCGCTCAAGTCGGACGCGTTTGCTACCCGGTGGACTCTGAATCACGAGAAATTTAAAGCCCCACTGCAGGTAGTTTTTTTCTGCTGTGTGTGCTTTGTTCGGTTTTCGGTACACCGCCTATTGCGAAATGAACAAACAAATGATTTCGAACACGGTGAAGTTTGCGTTCCCGTTCGGTGCACCGCGGCCTTCATGGGTCGAAATCGCCGGTTTTGTGACAAAATTGGATTCAGATCCAATGAGCATGGAAACAGTTTACAAGATGGGATCGGATAGATGCTTGTACATCAAATACAAGTCAGAAAATGCCATGCAAGAGGCACTGGAAAGAAATAGAGATAGCATCAAGTTTTTCTACTCAAGTGGCGAGTCGGTCGTAACTCGGATGCTCCCGGCAGGAATTGATGTAAAATATGTGCGAGTATTCGACGTCCCTCCAGAGGTGGACGATAAGGAGCTCATTTCGGTACTGGGAAAGTATGGAAAAATACATCGGATGTTGCGAGAGAAGTTCCCAACTGGACTTGGCCTCGACCACCTGTATACCGGTGTGCGGGGAGTGTATATGGAGATAAGTAGCAGTATTCCTCCAACTTTGGATGTCGTCGAATGGAAAGCAAATATTTTCTATGATGGACTCAAGGGAAAGTGCTTTTCATGTCAGATGGAGGGGCACCAGAGGAATTCTTGTCCGTCAGCCAAAATAACAAAGAAGCAGGAACAGCCCAAGAATCGAAACACTACGTATGCTGGAGTTGTCGAAGTAGGAGCCGCAGCGTCACCAAGCAGAGTGGACTCCGTCGACGGTGACATTATTGAAATAGTGGAGGAAGAAATTGAAATGCAAAATCAAGCCGAAGAAGAGGAAAAGTAACACCAAAGTCAACAGGATATATGGAACAAATCGATAAGGAATATTTAGAGGAAATCGACCGGGCGGCAGAGCAGCTTGGTGTAGAAAATTTTAGAGAAAACATTGTCAAAATGTCGGAGATTATCGAAGCACTTCCCAGCAGCAGCAGTAAGGACCGGGCGAGTGAACGACGAGCACAGTTCGCTGCGTCTGGCTCGACGGAGCTTCGACCGAAGAAATCCGCTCGAAAGAGCAACAAGTAGTTTTGTTATTAATGATAACTCAATGATATCGGCTCTGTAATGCTTAATGGCGTCCGAGCCTATAAATAAATAAATGAATAAAAAAAAAAAATCACTAAAAGTAGTATTGTAAAAATCTCTGAAGGAGTACCTGCAGATTTTTGTTGAATTTGGATGAATCCCTGAAGAAATTTCTGAACATATTCCTGTGGTAATTTTTTAATGGAATCTCTGAAGCAATTCCTGAGCAATCCCTTGAAGAACTTTTAAAGTAATTCTTGGTAGAGTTTCAGAAGGAACCCATTGAAATCTACATGAAAGAATTTTTGGTAAAATTCATGAAATTTGGTAGTTCATGATCGATTTCTTATAGAAACCCAAGGAACAATTTATGCAAAAATAAATCACCGAAAGTACATATATCTGTAAGAAACCTTAGCAGATTGTATAATCGAATTCCTGTAATTCATAAGCGAACCCATGGTTTATTTCTGAAGAAATGCATAGGAGATTTTGTAAAAAAAATCCTTGGAAGAATTTCAGAAAAACATTTTTTCTCAAATTCGTGAGAGCGCAAACAAATGAAAAACCACACAGAAGATTTTCTTATATTTGGGAGAGCGGAAGAAAAATATTGAACATCACAGTAATTTTTACAGGCTTTTGCTGAAAATACGAAACACTTTTCCCTTACCTTCACCTTATTAAAAGAAATTTACCTGCTCAGGGGACGGAGATGGTCAGATGGTCATCATGCAACCATGTTTCCGTGAGTACCAGCACATCGTAGTCGCAGCTCGACAACATCAAACGGAGTGGAACGATCTTGGTGCGCAATCCTCTTACGTTCTGGTAGTAGATCGACAGATTCGATGACCGCGTGCTGGACCTCGGGCTGCTGGAAGTAGCGGACTTTACTGGGAGTGAGCTATTCGCACTGAAATCATACTTGCCTGCTAGAACGGTTTGGAAGACCCCCTCTCCATACTCATACACGGGACCGGGATGACTGTCGGTCGCTGGCAGGAGGGGCTCGACCGTGATGAGAGGATTAGGGGCTTCCATGAGGCTTACAGGCGTTTTAGACAAAAAAAAATCAATTTATGAGCAAAATGCAAAAAGGCATGTTTTCCCATTCTAAATTCAATACAAATTTCAATCACAATACAGAATACGGGGAAGCAACCAATCGCTCCCAAATTTTGCACAGTTGTTTTGGATGCTAAATGGAATCGAAAAAGCTTTGTCATGCTCAAGTCTTTCATGGATTTTTTTTATATAAGGGGGTATCTCAAGGTATTCGCTAATATATTCATTCAGGTATTACTTTAGAGAGAACTTCAGAATTTGTTCAGTTTTTTTTGTCCTGGAATTCCTCCAATAATTTTCAAGAATTTCTTCTGGGAGTTTCCTAAGTGTTGGGGAAGATTTTTCAGTTCGGACGGAAAATGAACAATCCTGATAGCGGGTCCGTTTGACACAGCTTCAAAGCTAGAAATTTTATTTGCATGTTAATTTTAAGCATATTTAGGAATAAGTTTTACTCACATTTGGTGTTCTTTTACAAATTCTAGGTTATTTTTGTCCTCACTGTGTTCTTCGTTGTAATTCTACCTGTGATAATAGTTCTAATTTTAGGTTAACAAATTCAATCGTGTATTACACATTTTTACCTTTAGAAAGCACAAATAGTAAATAAATTCAAGTAGAATAAGTTTTCAAATTAGTTTTAAGTTTAGAGTAATCTTTAGCTTTAGCTACAACTTTGTTGCTACACTGGTGATCTCAAAAACCTGTTTCTCCTTGCTAGTGCCCAATGACAGTTCTTCATCAGCCGTTAACGCATGACGGATGATTATTGCGAAGGGCGTACCGTGTACTCACTCCTTCAAGTTCGAAAAACTGCACAGTGGTTCGCCAACACTAAGGTTTTTAATGGATTACATAAGAACATCCCACAAGGATTAAGAAATTCCTTCAGCGAACTGAATTCTTCCTTGAAGAGTTCTTGAGTATTTTTTTCTACAATTCTTGGTAGCACTTCTGAAAAGCCCCTGGAGAAATATTTTGAAAAATCTTCAGGAATCACTTGAAACGTCCCAGGAGATATAACTGATGAAAAATCCTGGTAGGAACATCTGCAAAAATCACTGTGGAAATTTCTCAAAAAATTCTTAGAAAAACCTTGGGAAGAATTTTCGAATCTTTGCTTACAAATATTATATTTGAAAATAAATTTTTAAAAGAATTTCCGAAAACCTCCATGGAAGAACTTTTGAAGGACATTTTTAGCAAAAATTCTTAATTCTGTGGAAGTTTCTGAAGATAAAAATTTCTCCTAAAAGGAATTTCTGAAGGAATCCAGGAATTCAGAAGAAATATCCAAAGGAATCCCAGTGAAGTTCTTGAAAGAATCCCAGGAGGAATATTTTAAGAACTTTCTGGAAAAATACCTTAGAGAAATTCCTAGAAAATAATATTAAAAAATGCATACACAAATTTCCGCAAAAAATCTTTTAATAAAATTCTTGGAGGATATTCTAAAAGTGTTCTTGGATTTGTCCACACATTTGTGGACACATTTTTGAAAAAAAAAAACCTAAAAACCTGCAGAAATGCAAAGATAAGCATAGTCTGCAATCATTGTAAAAAAGGCTCTTGAGATATTTCTAGAAGAATTCCGGTAAAATTTCCTTGTAGATATTTTGAATAGTTTTATCAATGAACCCGTGGAGAAATTAGAGTTATCCTTAAAAGTGATGCCGAATTATTTTCTGGAGAATGTCTGGAGAAAATCCTGAAGAAATCTCTGTATGACCTCTTGTTGGAATCTCTGGGAGAATTCTAGCCAGAATCACTAAAAGTCAGTTATTGTTGTGCACTCGCTCAAGTCGGACGCGTTTGCTACCCGGTGGACTCTGAATCACGAGAAATTTAAAGCCCCACTGCAGGTAGTTTTTTTCTGCTGTGTGTGCTTTGTTCGGTTTTCGGTACACCGCCTATTGCGAAATGAACAAACAAATGATTTCGAACACGGTGAAGTTTGCGTTCCCGTTCGGTGCACCGCGGCCTTCATGGGTCGAAATCGCCGGTTTTGTGACAAAATTGGATTCAGATCCAATGAGCATGGAAACAGTTTACAAGATGGGATCGGATAGATGCTTGTACATCAAATACAAGTCAGAAAATGCCATGCAAGAGGCACTGGAAAGAAATAGAGATAGCATCAAGTTTTTCTACTCAAGTGGCGAGTCGGTCGTAACTCGGATGCTCCCGGCAGGAATTGATGTAAAATATGTGCGAGTATTCGACGTCCCTCCAGAGGTGGACGATAAGGAGCTCATTTCGGTACTGGGAAAGTATGGAAAAATACATCGGATGTTGCGAGAGAAGTTCCCAACTGGACTTGGCCTCGACCACCTGTATACCGGTGTGCGGGGAGTGTATATGGAGATAAGTAGCAGTATTCCTCCAACTTTGGATGTCGTCGAATGGAAAGCAAATATTTTCTATGATGGACTCAAGGGAAAGTGCTTTTCATGTCAGATGGAGGGGCACCAGAGGAATTCTTGTCCGTCAGCCAAAATAACAAAGAAGCAGGAACAGCCCAAGAATCGAAACACTACGTATGCTGGAGTTGTCGAAGTAGGAGCCGCAGCGTCACCAAGCAGAGTGGACTCCGTCGACGGTGACATTATTGAAATAGTGGAGGAAGAAATTGAAATGCAAAATCAAGCCGAAGAAGAGGAAAAGTAACACCAAAGTCAACAGGATATATGGAACAAATCGATAAGGAATATTTAGAGGAAATCGACCGGGCGGCAGAGCAGCTTGGTGTAGAAAATTTTAGAGAAAACATTGTCAAAATGTCGGAGATTATCGAAGCACTTCCCAGCAGCAGCAGTAAGGACCGGGCGAGTGAACGACGAGCACAGTTCGCTGCGTCTGGCTCGACGGAGCTTCGACCGAAGAAATCCGCTCGAAAGAGCAACAAGTAGTTTTGTTATTAATGATAACTCAATGATATCGGCTCTGTAATGCTTAATGGCGTCCGAGCCTATAAATAAATAAATGAATAAAAAAAAAAAATCACTAAAAGTAGTATTGTAAAAATCTCTGAAGGAGTACCTGCAGATTTTTGTTGAATTTGGATGAATCCCTGAAGAAATTTCTGAACATATTCCTGTGGTAATTTTTTAATGGAATCTCTGAAGCAATTCCTGAGCAATCCCTTGAAGAACTTTTAAAGTAATTCTTGGTAGAGTTTCAGAAGGAACCCATTGAAATCTACATGAAAGAATTTTTGGTAAAATTCATGAAATTTGGTAGTTCATGATCGATTTCTTATAGAAACCCAAGGAACAATTTATGCAAAAATAAATCACCGAAAGTACATATATCTGTAAGAAACCTTAGCAGATTGTATAATCGAATTCCTGTAATTCATAAGCGAACCCATGGTTTATTTCTGAAGAAATGCATAGGAGATTTTGTAAAAAAAATCCTTGGAAGAATTTCAGAAAAACATTTTTTCTCAAATTCGTGAGAGCGCAAACAAATGAAAAACCACACAGAAGATTTTCTTATATTTGGGAGAGCGGAAGAAAAATATTGAACATCACAGTAATTTTTACAGGCTTTTGCTGAAAATACGAAACACTTTTCCCTTACCTTCACCTTATTAAAAGAAATTTACCTGCTCAGGGGACGGAGATGGTCAAATGGCTCCGTAGCTTGGAGGAAAGAAGCGCCCGTCTAGCGTATTAGGAGTCGTGGGTTCGATTCCCACCGCACGCTATGTCTGAACCTGCAGATTATAAAAATCGAATGTAAGTACATCAGGTTTCTTTTCACGGAATATCAGAATTCATGCTGTATTATCATATGCAGCTGGGGCATATTTCACAAAAGATCTAATAACTGGTCGTAGTGACTTAGATACCCAACAAGGAATAAAAAAAAAATCATATGCAGAAACTTTTAAAATATTTCATCGGAGAAATTTTGAGTTTTTCACCTTTTTAGCTGTTTCTCATAAAAATTTGCATTAAATTCCCATTTTCGGTCAATTTCTCTCCCATACAAAATGTATGGAAAAATTTTCACCGAAAGAATATTTTTAAACCTTCTGCAAATGAAAATATAGCTTGAATACTGATGTTTGGTGAAAAGAAACCCGATGTACATTCGATTTTTATAATCTGCTGGTTCAGACATAGCGTGCGCCGGAGTACGTGAATTTCATTTCATAATTCAAATCTCAGTTTGTTCATCAAACACGTGTTTCGGTTGTGTGCATTAATTATTGTCAAAGCACTCAAACGTTGTAGTTCCCATTTCGCTTGGTTAGCCAAAGCAAAAATCAAGAAATTGACACATACATTTTTGTTTGATCTCAAGAGCTGGTTACTCAGTGAGAAACTTTTAGTAGCCTCGATGACACCACTCTTCAAGCATTAAAAAGAGATAGTCAAAACGCCCGCAGTGTTTTCAATTGTGATTCAAAAGTCTTTCAGTAGATTGCAACACTGCTCGTGTAGGATTATAGTTATTGTTATTTAATATCCAGGATTCATTGCAAAATTATAGTGGGTTCCAGGTATCAGGTGTCATGTACTGTTCCATTAAGTTCTGGTAATTTTCTTAGGTTTGTTCCATTTTTTTACACTCAGCATTAACTTCTTTACCAATTATTGATTATTCTTCATAAATTTAGATTTAAGTAAAACTGTCATTTAGTTAAGCCATAATTTGAAAAATCTACCTACGATTTTCTTTGCAAGGCATTATGTATACAAACGAATTTCAATGAAATGTCGCCCGCAAGGGTACACACCAAACCCGCACGTGTTACTTGAAATGCACCAGATCAGTACACGTGCCATCTGGCTTCTAATTATAACTAGGTCTGTATCCCTTTGGCACACATCTGATCAGAACGATCATATTAGGAATGGAGAAAACAGCAGGGTCACGATGACGATCACCCGCTCGTGCCACATCCGACAATGATACCCATTTTAGGGCAACACAAAGAGCATTTCATTAATTGAACCTTTCTCGTTCCATGCCTGCGGATGTATCTTCGGTCGTCGAAACACATGTTGCCCTGGATCAAATGCACCCACCCCAGCATCGGAGTGCAGTGCACAATACCGGTGGCCGACGATGACGAAGTCTTTTTATTGGGCTATATGCAGTTTGATCGTTATGATTCCAGGTACGACTCTGATCCTCCATTTAGGAGAAACGGAAAATAAATTGGATCGTTCGGATCGATCGGTATCGTCTGCGTGGCTGGTCAAGAACTTTTAAGATATTTACGACAGCAGCCAAATGACCGGGTGCCAATTTTACGCTTCAGGCAGCCATGCACCGAGCAAGAAGCAAAACAGGGAGCTATCAAATTACGACGATAAGCAATCTTAAGCTTACGGTCACAATAAATTTTCAAACTTCTGAACGCTCTTGCGGTGCAAGGTGGCTGCAAACTGGTGACCATATGTCACACCAACTAGCCAGCCACAACGTTGCCTTCGTCGCCGTCGCCACGTGAAAGGTAATTCAGTAAAAATGTCAAAAAATAAATTTTAATTAATACCTTCCAGTTTTAATTAGGCTATCGATGTTCCATTTGGTCGTTAATTTGCACTCTTGTTTGTATTGCACTCCACCGCCACCACAGCAAACCCATTTGTAAGATATGACCTTCAACACCCGGCTTCTGGTACGCCCATGGAAGCAGAGATCCTGAATCAGGTTGAAACCGTTTTATGGAACGGGATGAAGCAACTGCGAAATGAAAAGGAACGAAAACAAACATTCCGAAGAAATGCTGTTGAAAATTAGCAAATTATCTGCTTCATGCTCCCGGTTCGGTTCTTTTTCGGGCTCGCAGGAACGGGAAATTCGGTTGCACCCTGCGTCGTTCGAGGAGAAACCATAAGGTGTCGGTGTTTTATTTGTTTACTTAAATTGCACGATTAGCTGGACGAAGCCGGGCCGGCAAGGGCACCTAAGTGGAAGAAGTCGTTCGATAATGGTGGGGACCTGTTGCGATGCGGTTCTGAGATGTTCCAGGGTTTACGAGTAGAATGATAAATGTGCATCTGAAATTTCAAAAAGTGTTATAGTAGAGAATATTTACAATCCTAACTCAGTGTAGCGGATCTGGTGTGATGGTTAGAACACTTGACTATCACGCCGAGGACCTGGGATCCAATCCCACTCCAGACAAACTCACAAAATGTGAGTTCTTCCTTCGGAAGGGAAGTAAAGCGTGGGTCCCGAGATAAACTAGCGTAGGGCTAAAAATCTAGTTAATACAGATAAAAAACCCTGACAAATGTCGGTGCTACCTTCCTGGAGATTTAAACAGAAATTCTTCTGTTTTTTGCATAAATTTATCCAAGGATCCTTGAAATGTTTTAGATGATTCCTTTAAAAGTGGCATTGGCTATAAAATCTACCAAGGTTTCTTTGAGTTTCTTAAATATGTTTAGAAATGCTTCGGTTATTTCTCCTAGGATTCCTTTTGAATTTTCTACAGAGGTTTTTCAGAAATGGTTTCAAAGATTTTTCAATAATCTCTTTCAATGGTTTCTTCATAAAATCTCCAAGAGATAATTTCAGAAATTCGATCATGCATTTGATTAAGAAGTCCGTCTAAGATTTGATCCGGAAAGCAATTATTCATAAAATTTCTAGTTATCCCTAAAATTTCTTTAAAGATTTTACAGAGATTCCTTTGAAAATTCTTTCAAGCGTTCCTCCCAAGGTTTTTATGAGAGATTTCCACAGAGCCTCTCGCCAAAATTCCCACATGGATGTTTTAAAGAAATTGTTCCTGCAGTTCCGCCTGAAACATCACCTGGGATTCCTGTAGAGATGTCTGCGGGAATTGTTTTTGATATATGATCTCTGATCGAAAAACCCAGAAAAATTTTTGGGTTACCACTGGAGGAAAACTTGGATAAAAGCTGGAAGATTACCTAAATAAACTCCTCAACTTTTTTTTTTGCTGTGTATACATAGAAGAATTTCTTGAAAGAATCCTTGAAAAATTCCAATAGATTCTACCCTAAAAAGTGGAGCAGATTATGGAGTAATATCTACAGGTATTGCTGAGCCAATCTCCACAAATTCCAGAAGCATTTCTGGAAAATTTTCTGAAAGAATCGATCATTAAAAATAAAGTATGAGCATTCACTGGAAGACATACCTGGAGAAAACTCCGTAGAAAGCCTTAGAAGAACTTTCAGGAGAATCACTTTGAAGTTTTCTAGAAAATTTCTAAATAAATGCATAAGAGAATCCCCGAATATATGGAGTCAAGCCTGAAGGAATCTCTTGATAAATTTCAGCAAAAAAGCAATCTCAGAATCTTAAAGTAGAAAATTGTTCAGGAAATGCAGATATAAAAAAATCTTCGAAGGATTTCCCGGAGAAACCCCTGAGGAATTTCTTGAGAAGTTTGGTCTGGTTGACGTGGATGGTAATGTGCAACTCTTAACCGGTCAAGAGTTGCACAGGTACTATGGCACTATCGAAGATAATGTGAAAAAGCTCGGCAATAGTCTCGAGTAAGCGTAGACTTTGTAACGGTAGCCTTTTTTTATTTTTCATTATTTGTGTTATTTACTCGTTATTAATTGTATCTTTATAAAAGTATACAAAATCATATTAAATTCAAGCATGATTTACATGGACGTAGCCGGAGTCTAGACAAAACAATCAATGAAATCATAGCATACAACTTCGTGAAGTGTAGAGAGGTTAACCGCTACGCAGCGGTGTTGCGTACTGCGTACACTGTAACGAGAATTACTGTTCGTGTTCTCGTTATCTTACTAGAGAACCCCGAAGTAGTTGGCTTTTGAATACTTGGCTTTGTAACGGATTAAGATGGGCAGACAATTCAATTGCGAAAGCCGACCGTCGGGCTTTTGTTTCCGGCAGCTATACCGTCGATCCAATCTGAGGAATTACAGAAATATTCTCGTTCTCTTTGTCCCAGATCGTGGCAGAAGAAGAGCGATTCCAAGCAACAGCATCAAAATTAAGGAAATTTTTTAATTCATGATTTTCTATTGAACTGAAACTTTGCACAGTTTTTCAGTTCCATCTAAATTGCCATTTTTCGATATCAAATTTTTATTTAGAGCCACGACTAACTTTTCAAAAGGGTGTATGTGAAAATAGTTCAAAAATATTCAAAAATATGCACAGCAAAAACGGATTGTTCGATTGTTATGAATTTTTCAGCAAAGTTAGATAACTAAATGGTGATTTCTAAGAAAATATACACTGTGAAAAAAAATCTTTTTTATCATTGAAAAATATCATTTTTGTTACAAAAACTCAAATATCTCAAAACCCTATCTTTTAACCAACTTGAATTTTTTAGGGAAAACGGTCCATTGTATTAGCAATCTACCATAAAAATTTGGTGATGGTAAACTAATAATCAAAAAAGTTATAACATTTAAAAAATTTCACAATTTTTACATTTAGTAAAAACAAATTTTTCTGTGTAAATTATTTCGGCCGGGAATCGCGATTTGATGCTGATTTTATTGTTCAGCAAAGTTAGATAACTAAATGGTGATTCCTAAGAAAATATAGACTGTGAAAAAAAAATCTTTTTTAACATTAAAAAATATCATTTTTGCCACAAAAACTCAAATATCTCTAAACCTTATCTTTTTACCAACGTAATTTTTTAGAGAAAACGGTCCATTGTATTAGCAATCTACCATAAAAATTTGGTGATGATAAATTAATAAACAAAAAAGTTATGACAATTCAAACATTTCACAATTCTCACATTTAGTAATAATTTTTTTTTGTGTAAATTATTTCGGCCGGAAATCGCAGTTTGATGCTGATTTTATTGTTAATGGCCTTGCGTGAGTAGAACAAGTTGTTTTATTAAATATATATATACATATAATATACTATGTACTGTAATGTTCCGATTTTATCACGCCCTCCGCGCATTACATAGTCGTTTATTCATTAATTTGTTGTTACATTTGAGGACAAGTGTTTTTCCTCTCCTTCAAGATGAATGTTGAAAGCGTGTTTTGCAACGTTAAAAATATTGAAATGGGTATAGATGTTAAAGAATATTTCAAAGTATTTTTGAAAAGGGGCGTAATTAAATTGTTTAAACAGATGTCGCTAATGGTACGGTGGCATGACTCTCTGCACTTAGCACTTCTGGCAATTTCTCAGTTGTTGTCGTTTTCGAACTTCCTGCGCCCTGCTTTACCGATGATATACAGATGGCTCGTTTGTCAAATTCTAGACGGCAGGGCGTGCAAATGCGTAAATTTGTATACAATGTGGACATTTGGGCATAACCAGTCTCTTTCAGTTTATCTATGGTGCTTTCGGTGAGATTTCGTAACTCTCTTGAACATTTTTTTTTTCATCAAACGGTCTACAAGAGAGCGTTGAGTTGAAGACCTTTGAGAAAGCGACTGTTCATGTTGTTCGTTAGATTATAATAAACAAAATCACTAATTAGTTTTAACTGATTAGTTTGGTGTTGGTGGCTGAAGAAAAAATTTACTATACAATTTTTAATATCCATAGCGGTAGTATTTTTTGCTTTTTCGTGAGCATTGTCATGGTATGTATACAGACAAACAAATGTAATACTGACGAAATTTTCATTGACCACGCCTTTAACGATCATTTTGAATCATAACCAGAAGAGCGCCCATCGTTTTCTAAGCGTTTGACGTTTCACACTAGCGCCTTCTGATGACGATATTGCACAACGCAGTGTTTCGTGAAACATTTCCACCAGGTGGTGGTAGTGTGAACTGGGCGATGAATTTTCACTAAAATTGTTCTAGGCGTTTCGTCTGTTTGTCTGTGGTATGTACCTCTCATGCATTTGTTGTTATTGAAGTTACTCGCATTCTTCCGATCATAAAGTCTGTTCTCTAAGAGGTATTTTTTTTGCAGATAAACTAGACGTATACGCGTATATAAAACTTTTATTATACAGCTTTTGTCTTAAAAATAAGTTTAATTCAATTTTTCTTATAATCAACAGCTTTTCAACACTATCAAGGGATTTTTCACCAGTCACGTACAATAAAAAGTATGACACTCTCAATATTTTTGATCACCACACTGGATCGCGTCTGAGTTTCAAATGGATACTAGAGTAATTATGAATAATCAAACTAAAATATCATGAAAATAACTTGTTTAATTCAGGCGGTAGCCTTTACAATAAAATCAGAATCAAAATATAATTCTCGAAATAATTTACACAGAAAAAAATTTTTTTTGTTACTAAATGTAAAAATTGTGAAATGTTTGAAATGTCATAACTTTTTTGTTTATCAGTTTACCATCACCAAAATTTTATGGTAGATAGCTGATATAATGGGCCATTTCCCCTAAAAAATTGACGTTGGTAAAAAGATAGGGTTTTGAGATATTTGAGTTTTTGTGACAAAGATCATATTTTTTTAAAGTAAAAAAAGAAATTTTTCACAGTGTATATTTTCTAAGGAATCATCATGTAGTTATCTAACTTTGCTGTAAAATTCATAACAATCGAACAATCCGTTTTTGCTATACAGCTTTTAGAATATTTTTGAACTATTTTCGCATACACCCTTTTGAAAAGTTAGTCGTGAGTGAATATGAAGGTTTAATATCGAAAAATGGCGATTTATATGAAATTGAAAAACTGTGCAAAGTTTCAGATATTTTTGAAATGGTCGCTCAGGATCGACTGACATGACTCCGTGGAATTCCTCAGAAGGATCGTGGTGTAGTGTTTTTTTTTCGTGGTGTGATTTTGTAAGAGAGTTTAAACGTGAAGAGTGCTTTAGTCTGAATTATCCATTTGCTGTACCCCCGTGTAGGCCTTGTAAAAGTTAGCTAGTTTTGTGCGGTTGTGAATTGTGCGAGTTGAACTGGAGTTCAAAGGTAAATGACCTGTGTTCGTTGTGTCCCCATATGTGCTAATTGTGTCCTCAAAGCCAAGCGCGCACTACGGCTTCTACATACTTCCAAAAATAGCGTACACCGCACAAAGCAGAAAGCGAAAACAGCGTCCCGCTGCACCACCATACGTCGCGCATCCACCAGCGATTAGGTGCCGAAGTTTGCTTGGCGGTTTAGGGCCAGAAGGAAGTAGTGACCGTGACCAACGTACTCCAGGCACGTTTTCATCGGCCATCTAACGTCTTCGTGAAGTCACGGGCTCGAGAAGGACCTTCTACAACCTCGTGCGTGACTGTGAAGTCGCGAGGAGCGGTGCAAGCAACAGCCCGCTCGCTCAGTCGTCGATTCGTCTACGTCATCGAAAACGTCATCTTAGAAAGCTACGAAGCGTAAGCTTCGCAAACCGTGAGTACGTTTTACTGAAACCTTGAATGCAAGTGTAATTAGCACGTACACTCCAAAGCGCTAGACAGATCTGAACCGCACACGTTAGGGTCAGAAGCAAAAAGAGGGGAAGAATAAGAAAGGCCGGCCGTCCGGACGAGCAAGTATGCGTAGGTTATCAAATCAAAAGGTCGAGTTCTTGGAGTACGGTTGTCTTCCGGGATTCGTTGGTTATGTTCTTGTAAGAAAAGTTATTGAGGTGAAAGATTCTTTCTGGCAAATTGGATAAATGAGTCTGCTTACTTCTTCCTGCGCACTGTTGAGTATTTGGAAGCTGACCTCTTCGGTCAGTATCTAGTCGGGCGTAAAACACGACTAGTGGTCTTCCTTTGAGGTGGTGCATAAGCCACTTGTTTGAAAACTGGTCGGAAGTAGAAAGCAGACTCCAAGCCGCCTCATGGCTGCTACAACTTCTCGCGACAGTAGCGGTCTCCATACTACGGTATGGCGCTGCTACATGGTCGAGTGCGCTAGTGGTTAAGCGAAACGTAGAGCGGCTCGAAAGTACGCACAGGTTGATGGGCCTTAGATGTTTTACCTTAAATTATTCCAAAAATTTATCATTAAATTTTTCTAGAAATTTCTCCAAAACCATCTCAGGAATTTTTTTTTTCTTGCCCTGTTGGGTAATTTAAACTACTGCGTTCAATTAACTGAACTTTTGTGGTGAATCTAAGGAGCTCCTTCAAGGACTATTCCTGGAGCTCCTCCAACGGTTGTTTCTGAAATTGTTTCAATTTCATAAAAACTTTCTGTAAATATCTGTGGAGTAATATCTCAAAGAACTTCCGAAGGAATCTCCAAAGGAAGCCCAGAAAATATTTCTGAAAGATTTGCAGGAGGCATTCCAAAGAGAAATCTTCTAGTCATTTCTTCGGTAACCCCTGACAATATTTTCCAAGGGATTCCTTGGAAGAAAATCATTGAAAAATGTATGAGGTAATCTCTTACTGTCATTCATGAAAAATCATTAAACTACTGAAGTGATATTTCAGATGGAATTCTTTAGTAAGCTTTAGATGGAATTCATGGAAGAATTTCTCAAAGAATCCTTGGAGGAATTTTTGAATAAATTGTTTATCTAATTCCTGAAGATTATGTGAAAGAATCCCAAGGAGTTTTCTGAAATAATTCTAGGAAGAGTTACTAAATGAATTTCTGGAAACTCTTCCCTAAGAAACCCTTGGTGAAATTCCTACAAGGATTTATAAAACATATTTAGAAAAATTCCGAGACAAATATTCTAATAAAAGTCATGGAGGATGTTCGGAAAGAATTCCCGAAATTCGTGAAGTTTTAAAAGTACCTCTGAAATAAAGTCTGGAGAAATACTCAAACTTCTGTAAAGGTTCCTAGAAATTTCCAAAGGAATATATGTAAAACTTTCTAGAAATTGTTATTGAAGATATTTCTTAATTTCTTATAGAATTCGAAGAAAAATTCTTAGTGGTATCCTTGGAAGAATTTCAGGAGGAATTACTGGCGAAATACGTGAAGGGATACCCGGAGTAACTCATGAACTATACGATTTTCTTTTCAGAAATCACTGAAAGAATATATACTAGAATTACAAAACAAAATTATGGAAGAACTTTTGAAAAATGTGTTAGAGATACTCCATGAAGAAGTTTATAAAAGAAGCCCTAAAAGAATTTAAGGAGTATCCGATAGAGGAATTTCAGAAAGACCCCTGGGATATCTGTGTAAATATAATTTGTAGAGTTCGGAACCCCTCGCCACGCTTTGAGGAGCGAGGGGTTCCGAAGAATGTGATAATTTCAGAGGAGTTCTATACAAAAAGTGTGCCATAGAAGGAAAGGGGGGAGTGTGTTGTGTTGAAAATGGATATTTTTGTGTGACCTTATTTATGAAATTTTCTAATAAATCAATGGCGCCATTTTTGGAGGATCTCCATCGAAATTCTTTGAAAAATTTATGGAGGAACTGAAAAATATTTCTGAAGAAACATTTTTTTTTTTTGAAGAATCCTTAGAGAAATTCCTGAAAGAATTCTGGACTTTTTATTTTCCAAAAATAAAACGCTGTTAGTCAGGAATCCATGGGTGGTTTTATGAAAGAATCTCCGGAGAAATGTCTGAAATAATCCATGGGAGAGTTTCTTAAGCATGGGATTTTTTTAAAGGACCCATTGTGAAATTTCTGGAGGGTCCTCTTTAGAAATTTGTGAAGATTGCATGCAATATATGCCTCCAAGAATGTCATTCGTAAATTGCCATGCAATTTTTCCACCGCCAAGAATTTTGTTGATTATTCGTTATGGTTTACAAAAAAAAAAATTACTTTGTACGTAAAATAGAATAAGTGAGGATATTCAAAGTATTGCTGTTAAAAATCACTAAAGTAAATCACATAAAAATGTAACAAAAGATAGACAAGAAGAACTTCAGAAAAATACACCTAATATACGGAAGAAAAAACAATAAGAACTGTTTAAAAATTGTTATCAGGTTTAAATAGGTGGTTCATAAAGCGTTGGTGAATAAAAATCTTTGTCGTTTTCTCATCGGCGTGGAAAAATATGAACAGCGGTGCGCCGAGACAATTTAACTGGTGGCGGCGGCGTGGAAAAATCGTCGGCGACGGCGGCGCGGCGCGGCGGCGCACACGTCTAAGTAGGAAACCAACTCAACGGTAGCGAGGAACGTGTTCACCTCGTAGGTTAGAGTATAGCAGAATTTGACCTGACGCCAATCTGTGTTCTCCAAAGAGCGGTCAACGGACTTCGCTCAATTCTAAAATATCAAGCTTCATACGTTATACCTCATTGGCTAGTTGTGCCAGTTTACTCTGCTGGGTTAGGGTTAATACATTGCAAGTAAGTTCCCATTCTTGTCCGTTATTTCACGCTAAAAGTCGTTGTCGTTGAATCAGCCCGTAATCTTTCATCTTCGGTTTCTGAAACGGTTTTTGGGTTTCGGAAACAGTAGATAGTTGCATCTAAGGTACCCTATCCACTGTTGTGAGACAGCCACCTTAGGTATAGCGCCCGGTGGAGGAGCATTTCATACTCAGCCGCTGGATGCCAGAACAGACGCTGTTTGAGCCGCACCTCCTTGATGAACAGAGAACAGACGCTCGAGACGTATCTCCTCAATCTAGTTGAAGTCAGAAGGACAACAGTGCTCAGGCTGCACTTCCAGCTAAGCACACAACTCTTAGCTTGCTGTCTTTGTCATCGCTTGACCCTCGGAAGCATGAGGTAGGAACTTGTGAGGACCAGAGCTATGTTGAACGCTCTCCTTAGGGGGCTGTCCATAAACCACGTGGTCATTTTTTTGGGACTTTTCACCCCCCCCCCCCCCCCCCGCGTGGTCATTTGTCCATACAAATTTTTTTATTTGTCCATACAAAATGGTCATTGGCCGAAAACCCCCCCCCCCCCCTCATGACCACGTGGTTTATAGACAGCCCCTAGGGCTTGTTCACAAATGTCATAACGCTGGAGGGTGAGGGGGGGTGGGTGACCTTCATGGTGTTACAGCCCGAACAAATACAATTTTTCCCCATATAATTAGTGTTACGAAGGGGTGGGCGGGTGTCGGCAAAGGTAAATTTTGGCGTTATGAAATTTGTGAATGAACCCTTATCGACTGACCATTTTGCAGCCCAAGACCAAATCAGATATCCTTTATTTTTTTAGATTCATTTGTAGTGCATTTTTAAATACTGCAAATGAAACTATTAAAAAAACTCCCGCTAAGTCGGAAACAGCACCCTGAACTGGTCAACTTCAGGAACCAACACTGGGCACATTACCGACTCCAAATTGACCATAAGCTACGGAGCATTTCTTCTTCTTGTTCTTTTTCGCACCTTCGACCGTCGCGTCGTCGCTTCGTTACGACGGCGGCCATGTACACAGCTCATTATCGAGTGCTAATTTCCTGCATTTCACCGGAGGGGATTATCACAAGTGTCTGGCTGCTACACAACAACAGCTGCTGGCGGCGGGATCGAAGGTCCGAATCGTGGCTGGCGGGTGAATGTTTGCATTGGAAATGGCAACTCCTCCGCAGCGCAGGGAGGAAGAGAATGTGTGACTCCCAGCTGCGAGGTTAAATGACACCTTATGCACCGACTGTGATTCGAACGTAGGTAAAGCGTGAAGGTGGTGGTGGCGGTGGCTGTGAACTCGTTGATTACGTGCCAATGTCCTTTCGATAGTTATTGCCTTGCGGGTGGATCTGGAACGGGCGCGCAGTATATTTAGCACAGGTTGGTTTGACACAGAGGTTCTTTATGGAAAAATGCCAAAGTTTGTTGGTGCTTGGTTGAAAGCGTTTGCGGTTTCACAATTGGCTTGATTACGAATAACATGTACTTGGATGTATAATTTATTGCGAATTGTTTGGGAGTACCTGATTAGGAAGAAATGTTTATCAAGAATACAATTCAAGTATTATATTTTCATTCCGTGATTGTGACAAATGTATGAAATGCCACACAATGAAATTCGGAAATTCACACATTCAAAACTATGTGTGTGAATTTGACGAAAAGTCATATTCCATGTTTTAGTATATACTTAATATGAGAAGCATCGAAAATACTCACTCGCTCATAATTCGCATCCGAAGCATTTTAACAAAATAAAGTAGAGAAGAGTAACTTCATCAACATTTGAGAGTTTTGGACATCTAGCGTTTAATGCGATTATTAAAAGTAAAATAGATTCACGGAACTGTTTAACGGTCTCAATTTCATCAGAAGAAACCCAACCCACCAACCTGCTTGTAACTCAGGAGAAACCTACCCCGCACGAAACGCCAACCGGTACCGCACCAGCCAAGATTAATGTCGATCGGTGGTAAATTGGACAGCCGCATGAACTTGATAGTGCCCGCCGCAAAAGTGTCACTTACCAACTGCCCCGCGGCGGCACACAAGAAAGAAAATAATTTAAAACCCCATGCTCGACGAGCCCTTGCTTGCCCAGCCAGGCCCAGCGAGATGGTTGGAGAATGTAAATTATTCCATCGCTAGGAGGCGAGAATTTCCCCCGTCTGTCTGTCTGAAAAGCTCCGTGCCAAAGCGTCGGAATGCGAGCGAATTTCTCGTCGTCGTCGTCGTCGGTGTGCTTTCAATTTCAAATCAACACAATGCAATGGCTATAACCTAGAGAGTCACAATGTTCGAATCGAATCAGATTAGACTTTCGCGGATCGCAGAAGTAAGTTGCAACAAAGGTTTTCCCTCATTCCGGTGGAAGTTGAGGAGGTGATATCATCTTACAAACGAAGGGCCAGTAGTTCAACGGAAAGCAACCGGAGTCGGATCGGTTTTATCAATCGGAACTTTGTTCCACAATCCCTTTTACAAGTTCTACTGAATTTGGTCGAGGTGCGCTACATCTCTAAACATGGCTGTGGTATCAGTGGATCTTCCCAGTTGTTGTGACTCGGGAGTTGTGTGCGAGGAAAACGATGTACCGAGATCATCTCGGAAGGCTGCATCACGAAATCCGAAATGTGCGGTGGCCTCCGGTCGGTATTCGGATCTCCGCGACAACAAATGAAGATTGTCTATTTGTTTGAAAACTAATAGGATATGATTTATGGAAACGCTCGGTGCAGTGCACAAATTAGTTTGGTTTCAGGTTACTGGTTCCTCCTGTCGCTCTCCCCTGGGACCGATGCGGAAGTTGAGAGACGATCGAGGTAGCTCGAGTCGGGGCTGGGAGTCGGGCTAACATAGCGCATGCTGCCAACAGAAGGAGAAAAGCAAATGATAGAAAAGATTTTTCATAGTTTTTTTTTTTAAAGCAGGGTGCGCAAGATGTAATCTTCCTTTCTGTGGCCAAGCGCTTTACACCAGCTTCCAAAGAAGATATCTGATATGGAGCAAAGTAAGAAAGAATTGATGCACAGGCGTATTGAGCAAGTGCCGAAGGGAGTGAGTCACACACAAGCCTTCTTATATCCCTACCCTATCTATTTTCTTCTATTAGGGGCTGTTCATAAACCACGTAGACAGAAACTTGCCCATCTCAGACCCCCCTCCCCCCTCGTAGACTTTTGTCCATACAAAAATTTTGAAATTTGTATGGAGCGTAGACTTTGGCTAGATCCCCCCTCTCCCTACAAAAAGTCTACGTGGTTTATGAACGCCCCCTTACGTTTATTGATATCAACAAATTAGAAAGCAATGCGTTATGCCTGTTATTTTTCAAACATTGTATTTTTTGGGTTTCTTCTGTGTGCGTAGGGCCCAACTGCATCCACTTATGTACATCAACGCTCTTGGAGATTGCTCTTTCTGATAAGCGTGTTGGTGGATGCAGATAGACCCTACAGAGACAGAAACTTGTTTGTTTACGTAAAACAAATATGTTCTTTGCAAATGTTAGGCCAGAGTTTACCCTATTTCATATACTAAAATTATTATTTGAAAATGTGCCACTATGGTTATCTGTCGTAGACCATGTGTGTACCTTATCAAACTTTGCCGTTTAAGAAGTTTAGGATAAGGAAAAGCCCTTTTGAGCGATCCAAGTCCAATGGGAGTGTATCAGAACATCATCTGTCTAGAAACCATTATACAATGGATCAATGAAATAGCTAAAACAACCGCAACCGTACAGCACATCAGCGAGCTGTTCCTAACGTTATAGGGAGATTCCAGAACAATTTGTGAAAGCACTGCTTATAACTAACCAGAAGTTCACGACAGAATGCACTCTCAAATTCTACGAGGCTCAGATTATGTTCCGTATGGAAGTTTCTGGCTGGTCTTCGTCTACGGTCTACGATTCCCTGCGTCTACGTCAAAATCTCGCGCTGTTGAGTTGCATTTCAAGACTTTTCAGAGACATTTCAGAGGGATTCAGGGGATTCTTGGGCCGTACTTGAATACCCCTGAAAATTCCTAGGAGTTCTCATGGATATCCAGTAACGGCCCTGGAGCCTCCCAAATCCCTTGAATATTACACTCTCCAAAACGCTTACAAGACCTCCTAAAATTCCGTCTAAAATCCCCTGAAACCCTCCAAATATCCTCTGAAACACCGTAAGACCCCTGGGATGCTCTTAAGACTTCTTGAAACCTCCCTGTATTTTCCTGAGACCTCCTGTAGCCCCTTGAGGACCCACAAATGCATCTGAAACCCCCCAAACTGCTCCTGAAAACCCCTGAAACTTCCAGAAATCCTTCTGAGGTCCCCTGGAACGTCTTTAAGAACTGGATCTCCAGAAACGCCTCTGAAAGGTCACTGTAAGCTCCTGAAACGCCCCGGAAATTCATCGAAATCTACTAAAACTTCCTTGAATGAGATCACCTGAAACGCCCTTAATCTTCCTGACAGGGGTTCCCCTGATAACCTCTGAAAGCCCTTAGAATTCTCCTGAAACAACATTGATTCCTCAAGAGACTCAGTGAAATACTCTGAAATCCCCTTGAGTTCTTCTGTAACTCCCTAAAACACCCCTTATATTCCCCTAAACCCCTAAACCCCTTGAAAGTCCCCGAAGATACTATAAAACACTAATGAAATCCTCCTCCATGGGCCTTGAAAGCCCCATGAATCCCATTTGTTCTTTCTGAGACTCTTAAATGCCCTGAGACCACCTGAAACGCCCTTGAAACCTTCTACAGGCCCTTTAAACACCCAAGAAAACTCTTTAACTTTTCAGGACGCGCGCCATCAAGCAGCCGACACTGCACCGCACTCGCGCTGTATACGAAGAGCGAGGTTTTTTGATAGTGTTGTACTTTTTACAACAGCGCGCGTGCTGAAGGGGTAAACGCCCCCCCCCCCCCCCCCAAACTTTCTTGGTCACCTCCATAGAACGCCCCTAAATCCCTTAAAACACTTCAGAGACCCTCTAAAACCCTCCTGAGTCTTCATGAGACGACGCTTGAAACGCTCCGTAGAGCTGAAATCCTCTGAAACCTCCGAAGCCTCTTGAGATCTCATGGAACGTCCCTGAGACTACCCGGAATATCCCTAAACTTTCTTAAAACCCCTATCAATTCATCTAAGACCCCCTTAAACGCCCAGTCTCTCGAAAAAACCTCCCAAGAAACCGCTCTCATAACGGTTCCTGAGACTCCCTGAATATTCATAAGGTCCTCTAAAAAGTCCCTAAGACGACTTGAAATATCATGAAACACCCATGAAACTCTCTGAAACACCCTAAACTTCTCCAAATCACGTAGATCCTTGAAATCCTCCTGAAAATCTATGAATGCGCCTGAGATCCCCGTGAACGTTCCTGGAAATCCACTATATCCCTGTGAACCATCCCAAGAGCCTCCAGAAATGTCCTGAAATCACCTCAACCCCTTTGAAATTCCTTAAACACCGTTAACATGCCCAGTTTTCATCAACCATCTGCAGCCCTTTAAGCCCCCAAAATCCTCTTCGAAGCTTTCCTTGAACTTGTTTGAAACTCCTAAAGAAATCCCTGCCTTGTGAAACACCCTTATAAGTTTCATAAAAGCCACAAAACTCTTTTAAAGCCCTTGGAGTTGCCCTTAACTGAACCAAACAACCAAACAACCAAACTGGACGTTTGCATATTTAACGACCAAGAAAATTTCTTTTAGGAAAAGTTCCTGGATCGACCGGGAATCGAAGCTGTCACCCTCAGCATGGTTATCCTAGATACCCACTCTTTTACATCTGTTGCTCTATGGATCTCATGAGGGAAAAAAACTCCGATAGAATATTTTGCTCTTAACACCAAATCGAATGGGAGACCCTTAGCTTTCATTTGGCGGGATCAATACTTTTTGCCTTTCTCGTACACCAAAGTGTACTGAAAGGCTATATGTTCACTCAAAAAACGAATTTTCGATAGAAGACTCGGAGGGTCAAGTCACCTATACCAATCAACTCAGTTCGACGAATTGAGATGATGTCTAAGTGTATGTATAATGGTTAAAAATTCAATATATGATTATGATTATGACGATTTCAATGGCGTTTCAATGGGATTACGGAGGATTTAGGAGCATTTAGAGGCATTTTTGGTCGGGGTCCTATAAGGGGGTTTTAAGAACACCTTCCAATCAAAGGGTATTTCTGGGGCGTTTCAAAAGATATTGTGATGGGGTCTCTAAAAGTTTTCTGAAACTTCCTAAAATGCATCCAAGATTCCCCTGAAACCCTCTCGGACCCCATGTAACGTACCTAAGACTGTCCGAAACCCCGGACCCCATGTAACGCACCTGAGAGGGCTCCAAAACCCCCAGAAACTCCTCCGTGACGCTACCGTTACGCTTCTGAATCTCGCCAAAAATGCTCTGAAGCTTCCTGAAATGCATCCGAAATCCCCCTTAAAAACCATAGGACCCCATGTAACACACCTGAGAGGCTCCGAAACCCTCGAAAATTCCTCCGTAACTCTTCTGCAACGCCTCTGAATCCCGCCAAAAATGCTCTGAAGCTTCCTGAAATGCCTCCGGAATCTCCCTTAAACCCTCTCGAACCCTATGTAACGCACCTCAGATTCTTCGAAACCCTCCAAAACGCCTCCGCAACGCCTCTGAAGCTAGCCTCAAATGCTCTCAGACTTCCTGAAATGGCTCCGGAACCCCCTTAAGACCCAATCGGACCCCATGTAGTGCACGTGAGACCTTCGGAAACCACTGAAATCGTATCTGTAACGCGTACAAAACCCGTCTGACATCTTGTGAAACTCTCTGCAATGTCCTGAAATATCCTGGTATCCCGCTGAAACCCCTTGGGACCCCCCCCCCTCCTGAAACGCCCCTGTAACCGTCCTTTACTCTTCTCTATAAAGTTCCCTAGGCCACCGTTGCAATAGTTCCCGTCATTATTAATTATTTTGAGCAATATTGGTTCTGAGTATCTTTCCCTCTTTTTACGCTGGGCATGAAAAAGGTGCATGAATAAAAAGGACATAACAATAACATACATAAAAAGAGGTTTTGGTGTACCGGCTGTTTAATAGGGTTGTGGGCTTTGAAACCATGCAATATGGGTGGATATATTTGATATGGGAAAGATATCCGGACTCCGGAGTCCAAAAATGGCGACCCGAATAACAAAGATGGCGGTCTAAAGTCCAAGAAGGAGGCTCTAAATTTAAGATGGCGGCTGTTTGAAGGAGTTGTAGACTTCTTAAAACATGCAATATGAATATATTTGGTATGGGGAAGAAGTCTGGAGTCTAAAAATGGCGACCAGAATTTCCAAGATGGCGAACTTAAATCCAAAGTGACGGCTCCAAATTTAAGATAGCTGATTTTTTAATATTTTAAGGCTCAAACATGAAAACCCAGATAATCGAAATGATAACTAGCGCCATGAAATGGATTTTTGGTAAACTTTGAAAGTGCGATATTCATCAACATATCACTTGAGTTTTGTTGAAATGGGTTTTCGAAGGCACGAGAAAGGCGACATCGCCGCTAAGTGGATTATTTAGGGTTTTTATTAATAACAATCTTCTATCATAATCAGAAATTGAACTGATCAGTATATTCGCCCACCCCTGCCTACACTTACGCCCTCT
>NC_085137.1:56695571-56733436 GCF_035046485.1 Aedes albopictus | reverse complement strand
AGCCTGATGTTTGTTTATCCATCATTTGGAGATTTATGGAATCTGATGTAATGTCTTTCTTTGTTATGGTTTCGTTTGATTGCAGTAAAACAGTATAAAGTATAAGCTTTAACATCAAAACCTAAAAACAATAATTCCGAATCAGCACGAATAAACAATTTAAATATTATAGAATCTCTAAAAATAGATCAAACTTAAACTGAAACCTCTATGTCATTGCACAAGCAACATGCATGTAATATAAGAGTTACAGCAGCGCATGTTTTGGTTGCATAGAAGTTTATTTGACGCAATTCTAAGAAAACGCTAAAATAATGTCAAATTGACTTCAAAATCAATCAAAATCTACGTCCAATTGAACGTCTTCAAGGCGTTCCGAGATGTTTTAGAAGCATATGATATCATTTGAGGGTCGTTTCAAGGACGTCAACGCGCCAAAGTTACTGCGAAACCCCCGAAAACGCTTGCGTAACGTCTCTAAAGCCTATCAAAAATCCTCTAAGCCTTCCTGAAATGGCTCTGAAGTCCCACAAAAAAAAATAATAAAACCCAAAATTAAGAATCCCACAACCTCCTGAAATGCACCAAAAATCCTTTGAAGCTTCCTGAAATGCCTCTGATATCCAGAGATGCCAGATATACAGATTTTTCTGTATTATACAGATTTTTAGAGGTTGATACAGACAGGATACAGAGTACAGAAAAATACAGATTTTATGATCTTGATACAGATTTTTCCTACAAATATTTTTTTTCCTCATACATTTATGCAAGATGGAGAATAAAGTAATATAAATTATTGAGAGTACAAACCCATTAAATTATCTATATTTTTCACATTTGACCTCCATTTTCAATTATTTCATTACTGGAAATTTTTCTTTAGAATTGTATTTAATAAAACAAATAATACGAAACATAAAACGTCCTAGATATGTAATAAGCATACGTTAAGGGCGTTTTCAACTTCATACAGACCCGAACAGTCGTTTTCATCACGTTTAAATCTTAATCTTGTAATATAAAACTTTTTACCCTTCGCCCAAAATGAAGTTTTTTAGCAAGTTTTCAAAGATTATGTTAGTATAAGGAAAAATCGAATAAACTATATCTTTGCTGATTCTTTTTTATGTGTGTATTGTTGTTTGCTTGACAATTTGCAAGAGTCGCGAATTTCCAGTGAAGTATGAAGATGTAAGGAAAAATTAAGCTTCAATACATGAAAAATGAAATAAAAGTTGGAAACTTTGCTAAGCAAAAGAGCTGGTTTCTTTATGCTTTTCATTCTTATATGTTGAATGAAAATAATAAGAAAACTTACGAATAATGTTTTGATTGAAAATTGAAAATAATGACAGTTTTTTTTTAAATAATAATATCGAATCTAACCTGAGAAGAAATAGCCAGTACACACCTTTTCAAACAACTATAAAATTATGTTGAAGATAAAAAGGAACACTTCATATGTGATGAACATATTTGAACATTCTCAACGTTACCTTGCAGATGAAAAGAAAAGAATTGCGAACGCGAATTGAACTAGGTCCTTTGGGTGTGAATATCTCGCCCTAGCAATTTTGCCCATCTTAGCTTGTTGAAGCACAGAGAAGGCGGCATGGGAGGGATTTTTTTTTTCTTATTTCGGTAAAAGGCGGAGAGGCGTCTAGTGTATGGAACACCGGTAATGGGAAGGGTTTTTTTTTAAGAAATTCTTGCAGGGATTCCTTGAGAAATTTCTAGAGGGCATTCTTAAGATATTCCTTGATTAATTTCACCAGGAATTCTTTTGAATAGATTTCTATGGGTTCCTTCTTAAACTACAGCAAGAAAAACTTTACACACTCTTCTGGAGATTTGTTTAAAAAGTTATCGAAATTTTTTGTCGACGGATAACTCCATTGATATCTCCACGAATTCTTTTAGAAATTCATTTAGGAATATTTCCAAAGAATTTCTACGTAAATTCTTCAAGAAATACCTGAAGAATTTATTTCTGGGATCTTTCCAAATGTTTTGTAATGCGTTCCACCAAGAATTTCCCGAAATGTTTCTCCATGTACTTCTTCTATGATGTAAAAAAAGAAATTCGGGTTAAGTATTGTTCCTTTCAATTCCACTAAGAATTTGCATCCCTTGACAGATACGTATTTCGACCTCAACTGTAAGGTCGTCTTCAGTGTCTCGCACTTGACTCGACTGGACTTGACTGAATTCAAAGGCACTGTACTTCACCCGATTTTCTATTTACTTACCACTAACTTTACTTTACTTAAGAGTTAGATTTCTTTCAGAATTATCTACTAAGATTTCTTTAGAAATTCGTATGTAAAGATATATTTATCTCCAGAGATTTTATCAATATTTCAAAATTTAGAAGTTCCTTCATGGAGTATACCTGAAAAAATAAAAATTCTGGAATTCTTCAAGTAAATTATTCACAAATCCTAAAGGAATTTGTTCGGAAACTCTTCCCAGGGATCTCCAAGTTTTTTTTTGAGAAATTCGTTCAGTGATTCCTGCAGAAACTCCTTCATGTTTTTTTTTTTGAAAAAATTAAAAGAAATCTTGAAAGACTTCTGGAGTAACTCCATCAATGCAAGAATCCTTGAGAAATTTCTGCAGTGTTTCCTGGAAAATCCGTGGAGGAATTTCTAAAGAAATCTCTTTAAAAAAATGCAGACATTGCAGACAAAGGTACTTGTGGATTTTTTTTTAAGAAATCCTTCATTGAGTTTCTAAAGATTCACTAGAGGATTTTCTGAAGGAATCCTTGGAAAAACTGCTGGAGGTATTTCTGAAGGATTCATCGAAAAAAAAACTCGTGCAGTTGATGGAGAGGTGTCTTGGAAGAATATCTTAGAGAACCAATAAAGAAATAAAAAAAGAGATTTTTCAAGGAATCTTTGAGAAACCTACAAGAACTGGAGAACCCTCTACAAATATACTTTGAAACATTTCTAGAAAAAATCTTTGAATAAAGCTTATCAGTAGTTCCAAAAGGTTCTCCCAACAATTGCTGCAGAACTAATTGTTGAGAAAATCTTTTGGAAAAAAATGAAAAAAAAAAACACTGAAGAAAGGTCTGAACAAATCCAAAGCACTGCATAGAGTAATTCTTCAAGGAACTATTGGATAAACTTCTGGAGGAACTTTGCAGAAAAATCTTTCGAGAATTTCTAGAGGAATTTCCAAAAAAAATCCCGAGAAAGTTTCTGTAATAATGGAGTAATCCTTTAGATAGAAATTCAAGCAAAAATTTCAGGAACGGTTCTTGACGATTATTTTTTATGATCTCTCTATTTTTATGTATTTTAACTTATGCTAATTCTTCATACAAACTGAAACTTTCCAAATTTCTGATAGAATCTCTGAATGTTTGTTAAAGAAAAATATCTCCTGGAATTGCATTTTTCAACATACGTGAGAAGAAATCCATGGAGAAACCTCTGGAGAAATTCATTGATAAATTTTCTGAGAAATGCTATAGAAAAACTCCTGAAAAAAAGTTGGAGGAATTTCCCCAAAAATATTTAAAAAAAATATATTAAGAAACTCAAGCATAGCTTATGTAGCAATCCCTGAAGGAATTTTCTCGTTAATCCTTTAAAGAATCCCATGAGGATTTTCGAAAAGAATTTCTGCGGAAACCCGTGAATCAGTTTCAATCAGAATCAGAATCCCTTAGAAATTTTTACAGAATTCAGGGGACGTAAAAGTTCAGAATTATTAAAAATAGACATATTTATTTTACTATTCAAAACCATAACGTTCTGCTATTTAAACCGTTTAGTGAAAATTTACTACAAATAGAAATGTTCATGCAAAATTCGGGACACAAACATGTTGTTTACATGTTGAACGGGGTCTGACAGGATTTACGGAAACTTGGTGTTTTTTGGCTTTCAGTCACAGTTTCTAAATACAGACAAATACAGATTTTCTAAAATCCTGATACATATTTTTGGAAAAATCATCTGGCATCCCTGCTGATATCCCCTTCAAACCCTCTCTGACTCAATGTAACGCACCGGAGACCCTGCGGAACCCGTAAAACCTCAGAAACTTGCCGAAAATCTTTTGAAATATCCTAAAATGCCCCTTAAATCCTTCTAAAATCCCTCAGATACACCTAGAATCACTGGAACTCCGGATCTATACATAACGTGAAACCGACATTTCATACTCCCATCCTATTGATTTGTGTTACAATCATGGTACTATGTGCTGTATTCATGGCAAATAACACCCATGCATCGAATGCAGTGTGTGGTGGCAGTACACCACATTAGTCATGACGGGTAGCCTTTAGAATGTCGCTGAAAAAAATCTTGAGGAAGTAAAAAGAAAATCGCGTTAAGTCTTCTTCTTCTTCTTCTTCTTCTTCTTCTTGGCGTAACGTCCTCACTGGGACAAAGCCTGCTTCTCAGCTTAGTGTTCAATGAGCACTTCCACAGTTTTTAACTGAGAGCTTCCTCTGCCAATGACCATTTTGCATGTGTATATCCGTGTGGCAGGCACGAAGATACTCTATGCCCAAGGAAGTCAAGGAAATTTCCTTTACGAAAAGATCCTGGACCGACCGGGAATCGAACCCGTCACCCTCAGCATGGTCATGCTGAATACCCGTGCGTTTACCGCCTCGGCTATATGGGCCCCTAATCGCGTTAAGTACTGTTTCTTTTAATTCAACTAAGAATTTGCATCATTTGACAGATACGTATTATGACCTCAACAGTAAAGTCGTCTTTAGTTTCTTTTAATTGACTCGACTACTGAACACTTGAACAAGTGTTCAAGACACTGAAGACGACATTACAGTTGAAGTTGAATTACATATCTGTCAAAGGATGCAAATTTTTAGTGGAATTAAGAATTTCTTTTTACTTACAGGTAAAAGCCCAGATTCATCATCTTCTTTCGGACATTTTTGTAAGAATTTTCAAGAATGGTTGTGATATTATGAGGGTTCTCCTAGTAGTTCTTTCACAAGTTCGTCCTAGATTTCCTTGTGGGATTTCTGCACTTCCTTTTTTGAATTCCCCAACTGATTCCTTTTGAATATTCCTTCTTCTGAGATTTACTGAGAAGCTCTTCAGGTTCAATTCGGGAGTTTTTTCACCGGTTTTTTCCTGGAGTTTTCTCTTGGTTTCTCCAGGAGGAACATCTTTCTGAGTTTTATCAGGATGTTTTTTTTTTATGATCCCTTCAGGAGTTACTTCTGAGATTTCTCTAGAAATTCTTTCTAAGATTCATCCAGTATTTTCATCTGCGATTAATCAAGGACTTCCATCTGGGACACGCCCAGGATAGACAGGTTTTTTATGGGCGTTCCATATTTAGTTCCTCTAAAAGTTCTTTCTAGGGTTTCTGCAAGAAACCATTTCGTGATTACTGCTAAAACTTCTTCCGCGATACTTCCAGGATACTTAGTATCCCTTCAGGAAGGCCCGATGAAGTTCTTCGCGCAAAACCTTCAAGGGTTCCTCCAGGATTTCCTTCTGAGATTACATCAGGTGTTCTTTCTGCGATTCATCCAGGCATTTCAACCGGATTTTTTACCGGGATTCCTTCAGAACTTTTTCCGGATATTTCTTCAAAATTTGTTTCCAAGATTCCTTGTGATATTGATTGTATTTGCTCGGCAGCCTTATACCAAACATTAAGCAAACTACATTTTTTTTTTGCTTCAACGTTTCGGTCCTGGTTTGGAGGGGGAAATTGTAGTTCACTCAGTGTTTTATATGACTGCCTAGCGAATAAAATCAATGTGTCACAAGACCGTGTCCAGAAGAGGCGAGGAGGGAGGTGTTTTTCTTCATTTTGGTAAATGGTGGAAGATTATGTTGCGAAGTGTTAGTATCAACCGACATTTCAAGCTGAAATTGACATAAGTAACCATGGGAACGTCTATAAATTACGTCACGCAAATAGTACATTTTCAACCCTCCTCCCCCCTATGTCACACTTTTGTATGAGGGTTCCAAAACTTTTGTATGGATCGTCACACTTTGTTGAAAGACCCCCCCCCCTCTCAAAGCGTGACGTACTTTTTGGACGCTCCCCACCGCATTCATTTTCTCATTTACCATCTGAATATCAATTGACTAGGTTATGATCATTCAATTGACATCAGTCAAGGCACATATCATTCAATTGAGCCTTAGCAAGGAAGCATAATTTGTGATGTTGTAAAGTTTCATTGCTTACCTCAAGCACGACATAAACCTATCATTGACCTGGTTTTATTTTGGCCAACAAACCCAACATAGTTTTAATCTCTCCGTTGGCGATACTGTCCTTACCGTTACTCAAAGGACTTTCTTCGCTAGTCGCAGACTGCAACCTAACGCACTAAATGCGCGGTACAGATTTTTTCCCAAGTCCATTTTAACGGCGGGGGGAGGCGTTGGAGATCTTTGTCGTTTTATGTGTAAATACACGCGCCGGGGGTAACGAACCCAGGTAACCACTAAGCATTTGAATAAGCCGTGTATCAGCCCGTATTATGCATTTAAACTGCTTACTGCCCTACATAAGCAGTTTGAATGCATAACTGCCTTGAGTTAGCATAAGCTGTGCTTCTCAAATGCTGTTGGCTGTTAATTAGCATTTCAACTGCTTGAAGTGTTTTTACTTGGGAGCAATCAGAATGCTTTTCCACTGCTCTTTGAATGCTAGGAGCAAAAAGGTTGGGAGATATGTTACGCATTTGGCAACACATATTGTCTCTCTCTTACAGAGCCTATGCTTCTGTTTACAAATTTGTCCATCTCATTTGTTTCTTCATTTTCCTCTACTCATCCAAAAGCACCAAAGAAAACATTACTGCAGCTGGATTGGTTTGGGAATTTGTCCATAAAAAAAACACCAATTATTTATCATTTCGTCGGAAAATGTGTGCCGAATAAGTGGATGCTTTGGTGGATCATTGGATTGTTTGAAAGAGGGAAGAAAGAATCATATTCCACAGATATTTGAAAGAAGGGATCGTAATCCTCTACCACAACGAAACATCACAATGAAAACAAGTTTTTGATGTTGAATCTGAAGCTGTTATCGAATCATTCTTTATATTGGCGATTAAATCGGTGGAGCCTCGTAGCCGTGCGGTTAGGGTCACCAAGCTTCTAATCGCACCATGCTATGGGGTGAGGGTTCGATTCCCGCTTCGGGCGATGAAACTTTTCGTGAGGAATAGTTTCTTCTCCGTATCCACTGGTGCATGCTACGTGTGTCCCTTGTCTAGTGTTTAAGTTTCATTCAGTCTGTGCAGCCTCTGGCTGAAGACGGTGTCCGCGTCTTTTTTTTTTTTTTTTTAAATCAACGCACGCCACCAGAACAGCTTTAGCATCGTGGATCAGGAGCATCAGCATCAGAAGCGGATATGATTCATCTATCTCCGGATCGTAAGTTCAAACCTACATCACTACAAAAATCAGCAAAAGAGTACCACCTAGCACCACCGCACACTGTTGCGGATGGCATAAAAACGTGATCGAAATTGTTTTGACCATGAAAACATGATTTTTGATCTTTGGTGTCTTTGGCAAAGTTTTTCTATAAAATAAGCCCTAATTTATGGAAAAATCAGTTTTGTGATCAATCCCCCTAAAAGTGAGAAACGATTTCTATCTTTTTCATTTGTAAACCAAAAAAATATGTTTGTTCAGAGAAGTTGTAGACAATTTCACTAGAAACAACTTTGCCGAACATACAAAATTTCTATCTTTTGATTTGTATGTACATTTAAGGCGTTTTTTATGAAGCACCCCTAAAAATCAGTTTTTTGCTTATAACTTTTTCTATGAATTTTTCACGATTTCCAAATGTTCTAGCAAATGTTTTTCCTTATTAAAACGCGTAACTTTTGCGAAGAAAGTGTATATCTATATCTCATATTTATCATGTTATTGGAAATTTCACTTTAAAAAATGCTTATGTTTGACATACCCATTTGTTAACTTTCGCACGTTTTCGCAGACCAGGATTTTCACATTTGAAAATATGGAACGAGTTTTATCTATTGCAAATATAGCCAGTTTTAGCCTGATTTCGCCTGCATATTTAAATTTACATACTAGAAATGACTATCATTATAAAATGTGTTATTGTAAAATTATCAACATGTCAAAAAATGTACTCAGTGCTTTTCTTACATGATTTTCCCACATGAACACGCAAAAACGTTTTCACAGAATCACTTGGAACTGCATCAGATGACTTTCTTATACAATTTAAGTTTTTTTTTCAGATAAACAGTGGCTCTCATAGTAGTACGATAAGTCTCTTCCACAAAATAAACGATATTGTTGAATGATCTTTCTAATGCTCATAAAATTTTTCGAGCTCATGTACACTTTGCAGAAATGTAAATTTTCAGAATGTTTAAATAACAGCATCTAATGATTCGATTAAAATTGGGATTCAATTTGTTTACTTGAAAATTATTACATATCTGTTATTATTAATGCATATCATTGATTAACGTCATCACTTATTTCATTGCTTCCAGTTACTATCTCGTCATATGTTTAGAGCAAAAGGTTGTTCGCATCCTACGTTTATGGTGTTCTAGTTTTTTTTTTTAGGAAATAGTCCAATATTCCTTATTATGGGATCAGATGTTTCAAGCAGACGATGTAGGAGATCTGTGTTAGTTTAGATTTTTGGAAACTTACGTCTATGATCCTCTCTGTAATTTCTGGTGTTTTGTTGCATGACTCTTGTGCTTCCTCGGACAGAAAAACATACAAACAGTAACTGGAAGCAATACATTTAATGATGACAGTAATCAATGATATGTGTTAATATTAACAGATAAGTTTCATTTTTCAAGTAAACAAATTAAATCAATATTAATCGAAACATCAGTTGTTGTTATTTGAACCTTCTGCAAATTAACATTTTCGCAAAGTGTTCATGAACACGAACAATTTTATGAGAATTATCAAGAGCATTTAAAAATATCGATTATTTTGTGGAAAAGACTTATCGTACTACTATGAGAGCCACTGTTTATCTGAAAAAAAAAACTTAAGTTTCATGGGAAAGTCATCTGATGCAGTTCCAAGTGATTCTGTGAAAACTTTTTTGCGTGTTCATGTGGGAAAATCATGTAAGAAAAGCACTAAGTACATTTTTTTTGATATCTTGATCATTTTACAATAACACATTTTATAATGATAGTCATTTCTAATATGTAAATTTAAATATGCAGGCGAAATCAGGCTAAAACTGGCTATATTTGCAATAGATAAAACTCGTTCCATATTTTTAAATGTGAAAATCCTGGTCTGCGAAAACGTGCGAAAGTTAACAAATGGGTATGTCAAACATAAGCATTTTTTAAAGTGAAATTTCCAATAACATGATAAATATGAGATATAGATATATACTTTCTTCGCAAAAGTTACGCGTTTTAATAAGGCAAAACATTTGCTAGAACATTTGGAAATCGTGAAAAATTCATAGAAAAAGATATAAGCAAAAAACTGATTTTTAGGGGTGCTTCATAAAAAACGCCTCAAATGTACATACAAATCAAAAGATAGAAATTTTGTATGTTCGGCAAAGTTGTTTCTAGTAAAATTGCCTACAACTTCTCTGAACAAACATCATTTTTTAGTTTACAAATAAAAAAGTTAGAAACCGTTTCTCACTTTTAGGGGGATTGATCACAAAACTGATATTTCCATAAATTAGGGCTTATTTTATAGAAAAACTTTGCCGAAGACACCAAAGATCAAAAATCATGTTTTCTTGGTCAAAACAATTTCGATCACGTTTTTGGGCCATCCGCAACAGTGTGCACCGGCTGGAATATGGAAGGACGATGAAGCGGGAAGCAGGCTGAGAGAACGAGAAGCAGACGTCAATCTATTCTTGTTTTTTTTTTTGCTCGACGAGACGTTACGCTTCTTTGACATTTCGTCACGACGTTCCTGAAGGGATAGCACTAAGACAGCCCGTTATTTTGCCAAAACCTGCTGTAAGATAGCACTATAGGCGCATATACGGCTAATTAGCATTAAACGCCTTGTCGTAAAGGCTACTATAATGCTGAAGGAATGCTATTTTAAATGCTTACTGGTTACTTGGGAACTTCAAGACCTGGTCACCAGACAGACCAGGGAAACGGAACGAAAACAAGATCGAACGTAGTGTCGAGTTCAACGTATGTTTTCTTACAAACTACTATGTACTATTTTGATGTTTCGTCTCCTGCTTACAGAGTTACAGACTGGCCATCGGCTTGCTCATGATAACTCATTCTGAAGTTCCTCCAAGAAGAATCTCCTATTTTTTCTCTTAGAGTTTCTAAAAGGATTTCTGAGGGAATCATCCACCGATTTTGTCAAGGGATTCATCCAGGAAATCGTCAAGTAATTCCTCCAAAACTATTTGCTATAATTTCAACAGGAATTCCAAAATTTTCTGCTTGGATTCCTTCTATAAATCCTACTTGTATTTCTGCAGGAATTCTACCTGGAATTCCTCCAGAAATTCCCCCTGGATTTCCTGAGATTTCTCCAAGGATGTTTTTATGAATTTCTTCTATTTTATCGTGGATTCCTTCTATGATCCCCCTAGAAATCCCAACTGGAACTCTTCTAGTTTTTCCTGCGTAAACGCCTTCTGAGAGTCTGACAGAAATTTCTCATCCGATGTTTCCCGGGTTTACTCTGGATATTCCAAGAGAAGTTTTTTCTACTAATTCTCCCACATTTCACCGATTTTTTCCGGTGAATTTGGTGGAGGTTTTCTGGGATTATTGACTTTTTTTTATTCTTTGAGGATTAGTCCAGGGAACCCTCAAATCCGGTCATCACTGTTTTCTGATTGGTAAAAGGATGTTTGGCTAACAAAGTAACGCTATTTCAAAGGCGTTTGTGTGTAATCCCTGGTACGGTACAGGATTCCTTATCCCATGGCAAAGAAAATTTCTTAGACATCCTTCTAGCAGTCACGTCCAAATAATATTGTTGTTGTTATCGTCTTAACCCTCGAACGATGGCGCTGTTGTATTTTGTACAACACGTTGAAAAAATCTCGCCTTTTGTACTCAGCATTAGCGTGCTGGCGCAGGTAGTCAACCGCGCGAGTTACGGAAGGGTAATATCATCAAAATCAGTCTTTGAATCATGTTAATTATTTACATGGCATAAGCTATTGATTTGTTATTTTTTTTAATACTGTGTTCTAAATAGTTTTAATATGTACTTAAGGTTTCTACATTTTTATCGAAGATGATATACTGGAATCATTTCGCGCTACGGTTTTCATCCTCATCCATCCGTTTTATGAAATCTTATTTCGTATTCCTTATGTTTAACTTTTACATTGCTGAGAAATATTATTGAAGACACTTTTTTGTGACCGGTGATTTTGCACGATTTATTTTGAAGGCGATCCTGCATAATCGTGGAAACGAATCAGTTAAGCATACGTGTGATGGCGAAACAATTCAAAAATACTCTGAACATTTATCATAATTCAATAAGATTCTAGATAAGACAAACATTGACATACGTTGCATTTATTTATATTATTTTTACGGAATTCTACGTTTTTCGAAGCTCATTATATAAATCTTAAACGCTCAAAATTTCATTACAATTTGGTTCATTGAATCCGGAGATGCAACAGTTCAAAGTTGGCAATCGGAAAATTATGACCTTTACTATAATCTTCTTTTCCATTCTTATTTCATGTAGAATAGGCCGATATTTCCCAAAATTTTATACAGTTTTTGAAAAGTTACATTAAGTTTACCATTTTTTGAAAAGTGAAAATTTTGCCTGTCCGGATCATTTTGTCTATCCCCTGTATTCTAGTTGTTACAACTTTCAAATCAAGAGACCAAGAGAAATATCCTAGACCCACTGTCAGCAAACACAATTTAAGTGACCTCGGATATACTGGTGTTCACTTTGTTCCTACCAGCTCTAACAAAACAAACAAACCCAAAGATGGTCCATAAATTGCCCTCCAACGCACCTTTCCGGCTCGCGACAATGAACCTCTTCTTCTATCGAATCAGCAGGGAGGCAACCACCACCACCATTCCACCCTAGGAGAGACCGCGAGCGCGAACCTAGAGGATTTATCGAAACCCAGCGCGCGGGATGTTAATAACAAAACACTCCTCTTTTAATCGGGTAATCGTAAATTGTGATCACGCCGGGTTCCTACGGGAGGAAAGCATGGTCCATTCCTTCTTTGAATTTCAATCGGGGGTTTTTGTTTTGCAACATAGTCTGTGCTTCGATGGGCCCCAACCAACAACTGCGTGAGGCTCGCAACCGACGACGACATCGGTGCGACGACGGTGTGTCAAGTGAAAATTAATTTGTCAAATTGTCGTGGTATTTATGTGACTAGGAGCCGAGCAGTGTCCTGCTGTGATTATCGAGACGCGATTTACGTTATGATCGCAGTTTCATTCATATATTTCCGCTCGCTTGGGGCTTGTGTGTGTGTTTTTTTTTTCACCCGTTCGTGCTGATTTAGGTTCCATTTTCTAAACCAGGGGGTAATTTATGGAGCTTGATCGGGCCGGACGGTACAAAGTTTCTCGGCGACATCCAACGCAGTGATTTGCGATCATTTGAGCAGAGATTGGCCATACATTATCACTTTGTTGCCATTCTAGCGGGCGCAAAGGATCGACGAAATGTAGTGGACTGGTTTTGATGGTAACTCTATATTCTATTTTTGAAAGGTACTGGTCCAAAATAAGGCAATAAAACGGTAAACACTTTTGAAGAAAATTCTTGGTTACCAATCAGGAACATGAAAATGCATGAACGAACATTAACATGATCGACACATTCAACTTGATTCGTGATTGTGATAATGTATAAGGAATGAAATAATGTATAATGTATAAAGAAAATTAAGACATTATTAATTGCTTTTGATTGCAATAATCAAGTACCTTGTCATGATGATATGTCTGCATTCAATACATACAAAATAGGGTATGTGTTCCATCATTAATCTCACGCTCCCATATTCATCCTATTCGAAAACAAGCGATTACGGCACCGATTGATTCCGTTCTTTTTGTTTTCATGGGTGCTCACTTCTAACAAAAAATTCAAAAATAAGAAACAAAACAAACAGCGCTTCAATCCTTTGTTTTTCGTAGGATGAAAATGGGAGCCACATGCTTAAGAAGGGAACCAATACCCTATACTATTTCTGATAAAACGCAATCATAATATCAAAAGCTGCACATTATTTTCTGTGCAGTTATTTTTCACAGTCATACCTCGATATAACGTAACCTCGATATAACGTAACCTCGATATAACGTAACTCGATATAACGTAACTCGATATAACGTAACTTTTTTTTTGGATCCAACTTTTACTATTTAAATAATTAGAGTGATTTACAAAATTTTCTATATGATATTACACCTCTCCTGGAACCAAGCCTGCTATCCAGTTATGGGTTATATGACAAATTTCAAAGTTTTATAAGAATTTTCGGTGTCACTGTTGATAAGAAATGTTATATAGCTTTACACGGAACAAATATTACATCTTCTACTCATTATTGACATTACATCCCTACTGGAACATAGCCTTTAAACTCCAAACGAGATGACAGTAGACAGCATTGGTAGTGAACTCGATTTCGTGTGATACTGGGTGTAAGAACGCCAGTAACGGTCCGCTTTGTCTTAGAGTAAATTTTGCAGAAATCACTAGAGAAATTCTCTGATTAATCCCTGGAGGAACTTCTGGAGAAATCACTGGAGAAATTCGCGAAGAAATGCTCAGAAGAACTCTTGAAGGATAAAGACATTCTTGAATAAATGGTGGAACTCCTGGAGTAATGCCTGCAAAAAAATCGTGCTTTATCCTCGGAGGAATTTCTACCGCAATAAACACAGTTATTCCTGGTAACATTCAGGGGCAGTCCTTAATTACATAAGGAACTTCTGTATAAATCTCAGCAGGAACTTCTGGAGAAATTCGTGCACTGATGGAATCCTAGTTGGATTTTCAAGAAGGGTCACAGTGAGAATCTATGGAAAAAAAACTCAGGTTGAATTCCTGAAGGAATTTAAAAAAAAATCAGTGCTGCATTCCAGGAAGAATTCCTGGAAAAATCAAATAGGCTCAGTGTACCAGTTATGGCTATAGTACCTCAAATTCGTCATAGTTGATTTTCAACCTGTAAAGATATAAATCAACAAGAAAAATATCGTGAACAGCAGATCACGTTCACAAAAGATGATTGCAATCATTCAAACTTCACAATTTGCTCAAATTATGGTAGAAATAAATCATTTTCCTTAACTTTTCGGCCTCCTTGCACCCTATTTCGCCATAGTGTACCAGTTATGGCAAATCCCATAAGAAATGCATGCAAATAGTGCGAAGTGGAACCCAAATTAACAAATGTGTCCATAACTGGTATAGGGTTCCTATCATTGGCACACGCCGTAATAAATACTAAAAGTAGTTTTGACTCCGTTTTTATATTTTTCCTGTAAAGTTCGAAAACTAATCAATCATTTGTCTTATTGTTTACATTCGTCGGTCTTCTTCTTATTTTTGTGGAAATAGTTTTTCTTAGGTGGTGCGATAACTGGTACAGGCACCCTAAGGAATATCTGGAGGAATCTTTGAAGAAATTTCTAGTGGAATTCTATCTGTTATTCTTGGAGAAATCCTTGCAATATTTTTTTAAAGAATTACTTCTGTATCTCAGAAGGAAATTTCCAAGGAATTACTGGAGAAACTTCTGGAGAAATCACAGAAGTTTTTCTAGCGGGATCTGAAGAGGAAATCTTTTGGAAACTCCGTCATTGTGCTGGATGAGTTGCAGCAAGAATACCTGGGTGAATCTTGGCGAATACCCCAAGTAACACACTTGTCTTAGAAGAGTCACAGCGGCGCAGGTTTTCATGGCGCAGAAGTCACTGCGATTTACTTCCAGCAAGTAAGAATTCATTTGTTAGAAGTAAGTCACAGTGGCTCCTGCGCAACAAAACCTGCGCCGCCGTGAGTCTTCTACAACAAATGTGTTACTTGGGACTCTTCGAACAGGAATAGTTGAAATATTTGAACTTTTTGGAAGATCCTTGCAGGAGTGACTGGAGAAATCCTAGTAGAAATTTTAAGAGGAACGACAGAATTAAGCCTTGGAAAAATCTTGGACAGAATAAATCTTGAAAAGCAAATCTCTTTGGGGAATCCTACATAAATCCCTTGAGAAACCACGTGGAGGAATATCATATCATATCATATCAAGAACATCTGAAGCAATTAAGGCAGGCGTTCCTAAATATATCATAGCAGATATAAAATTCAGTAAGAATTTATGGAGGAATCATAGAAGATTGAAGGATCCTTGGATAAATATCCTTAGAGAAATTCAGGTATTTCATGAGGCACTCAACCAGGAACTCCTGGGTGAATTCCCGAATTATTTCTAGAGGAATCCCGAGAGGAATTCCTGAAGGCATCATCGGATTATAATTTTGCATGCGTCACATAGATGTCTTACTTATAATCACACCAATAGATAACGCTTGACGTTTGATCAGGTCTAGATGCAAAAAAAGGAGAAGAATCTTGATATATGTGACATTGGCTTAAATAGTTAAATATAAAGAGACATGCTAAGTATTCGAATTATGTATGATCTTACAAACTTTAAAAAAAATACATAAAATTCAATGATGAAAAAAATATATATAAGAAAGGCAGGAAATCACTGTTGGGTGATTAACATAATCTTTTTGGTAATTTTCTTTTCAAAACATGCATTTAAAACGAAATTCGTGAAAAAAAATGTTTGCTTCGATATAACGTAACTTCGATATAACGTAACGAAAATAAAATTGTAGTTACGTTATATCGAGGTATTAAAAGCGTGGCATAGAACGAGCTCACCAATTTATGTGTATCCTTCCATCTATTTCTCACTGCATGTGCTCTCTTCGCCCAGAACTACCTGATACCTCTAAAACCTGTTCGCAACTGTTTTCAGCATACAACTGATCCAGAAATTCTCAACGATGCTGGTGGTTTCTGTCAGCCGCATCTCCTATATCCATAACCACTATCTTCATCTGATATGTCTCGCAAACTATCCAGTAAAGAGCCTCCAACGCTTCATCACAGCTTAAGTAGGCAACGATAGTGCTGCTCGCAATTGCAATGAGTTATGATTATTAATAATAATCATTAAAATATCTGATACAATGTGTTCACATTATGGTCACCTTGCATTACCTTTCGTCTCCTTCGATATCAACGACGATGATGATGATCCCTATCTGTCTGCGCACTGTTCTGGAAGAATGTCCACCAAGAATGAGATGTGTCTAAGAAAGTTGCTTCCCGAATTATAAGTGACTTCAACAAGAAGTTCAATAAATAAAATAAATTAAACTATAACGGAAGGGGGATGGTTTTCTCAGTCTTCGAATGAAGAACGATTTTTATCCACATTCCCGACGTTTCGGCCTAGGGATTCAGCCTTTTCAAGGGTCGTAGTGTCCACCGTCTATAGTTTTTCAAAACAGTCATTACCAGTGCACAGTGAATTATACAAAATAAATAACACCACGTATACATGAAGAGCAACCCAGAAGTGCATTCCTTATGCAAATATCCCAAATAAGATAGACGGTAGACACTATGAATCTTGAAAAAGGCCAAATCCGTAGGCCGAAACGTCGGGAATGTAGACAAAAATCGTTCTTAATTCGAAGACTGAGAAAGTCATCCCGCTTTCCATCAAGTTTTTAGTCGTAAAACCCTATATTATTCTTTTTATTTATGGCTCTAATTCCCAACTGGGCCTGTATCGCTTCAACTTAGCGTTCTTCGAGTACTTCCACAGTTATTAATTGAAGAGCTTTTTTTGCCTGCCATTGCATGAGTTTGTATATTGTGAGGAAAGTACAATGAAACATTATGCTCAGAAAATCGAGAAAATTTTCCCGACCGAAACGGGAATCGAACCCGCCGTATCCGGATTGGCGATCCATAGCATTAATTACTAGGTTAACTGGAGAGATTATGCTTATCAACTAGTTGTAAAATTTGACCATCCTTTGTATTACTTCTCTAGTCGGGTTTGTTGTTTTTCAAGATAAACCCAAAGCAAATCCTCAGTACCGTAGCGGTGCATATAAAGTAAATCTAAACCAGCCCGGGCCATAGAGAATGAAAATAAAAATATTTCTACAGAAGAAAAATATATTAATAAAAACCTATTTTACGATATTTAATATGGTTCGCACCGTGGCAGAATCGCCGTGTGAGGTAAAGTTCTCCTGCGTTCCGATGCACATGAACGCATTCATTCGCCCGGCCGAACAGAAGTGATCTCTCGGGATTAGACACCGATCATCGTCCACCAGACGACGACGGCATTCGAACAGACAGACGGCGGACAAGTTGAGCCCTGAATTTGTACCTCTTTTATGCTGACGAACCCGGCCACAAAAGCGCACTGTTTATCGAACCTTTTCTTCAACGGCCGGATTACAAAGCTCTCGTTTTATGTCCCCATTCAAACGCGCACCGCGGGATTCGTTTTTCTCCGTTGTAGGCTTTTGTGGTTTTCGAGCAGGGTGGCCCACCTGACCTGACCGCCGCCGTTCGTCCGTCCGAGAAGGAACGCAAAAGCGCAGTCGGGAATTATCTTAATGTATGGTTTATTAGATGATAAAACACCTACGGAATTATCACTTCTTGACGCTTCCTTTGGGACCGAGCGGTGCGGTGGAGGATATTTGTTGGGCAGGTGTGGGTGAAAATTCAATAAACAGCGTGTGGGCCCGGTTTATGGGTTGTTGGAGGTCAATTGAATGGACCACTTGTTTTATCGCTTTCGATTAGAACATATTATTATGCACCAACTTAATGATGCTGTAGGTCAACATAACAGGTGAATAAGCAGAGCATTGAATACTTGCCGAGCTGCAATATAATGAATCGATAATCTGGTGGGAGGTCCTCACAAGGGGCCGTTCATAAACCACGTAGACCAAAATTTGGTCATCTCAGACACCCCCCTCCTAGACTTTTGTCTATAGAAAGATTTTGAAATTTGTATGGAGCGTAGACTTTGGCCAGACACCCCCCTCCCACCAAAAAGTCCACGTGGTTTATGAACAGCCCCCAAGCTACCTAGCTCTTGTTTTCTCGATCCAATTCTTAATCTTAATGTGTTGGTTTTTCATGAAATATCTTCAAAACAACGGAGCAATAATTTCAAAATCGGTTTTCATACACTTTTAGAGGAAGGATCATGGTTTCATCAGATTTTTTTTTCCTTGATGGAAAAAGTTTTTCCGTTTTGTATAAACCTGTTTTGAATAAAATTTCGAAAAAATGAGACAAACGAAAAACGACCCATGATTAGAATGATGCGCTTATCATAGGAGTTCCGGAATGCTGGCTTTCTCAATCTTGGGTAAATTAAAAAGGCTAGTAATCATATTTCAATTTTTAATGATTTTTTTTCCAGTTCCTAAACAAAAAAGAAACAGTCTGTACTAAAAAAATTGCACTGGAATTCCCTCGAGGAATGTATCAAGGAGAGGAAGAATTCCTAGAGAAAGCGCTGAATTCTCAGAGATATTTCCATGAAGATTTCTAAAGAGTTCAAAAAAAAAAAACTCCTAAGTGAACTCCTGAATTATTTTTGATGATATTTCGGAAAAAATCCTTGGAAGATATTTTGAAGAAGTCAATGCTGAACTTCTCTACGAAATCTTCTAAACACTAAAGGAATCTCTGCAGATATTTTTGAAGAAAATGCTCGAAAAATTCAAAAAAAAAATCTTTAACGAAATATTTTAATGAATTCTTGTTGGATTAAAAAAAAACTCTGAAGACGATGATGATGTTCCTTGTTAGGGGAATATCTGTAAATAAAAAGAAAATCGTGTTAAGTACTATTCCTTTGAATTCCACTAAGAATTTGCATCCTTTGACAGATACGTGTTTCGACCTCAACTGTAAGGTCGTCTTCAGTGTCTTGTACTTGACTCGACTTCGAGACACTGAAGACGACCTTACAGTTGAGGTCAAAATACGTATCTGTCAAAGGATGCAAATTCTTAGTGGAATTCAAAGGAACAGTACTTAACACGATTTTCTTTTTATTTTTTGAAGACGAATTCTTGTAGATTTTTTTTGAATGATTCTTGAAAAAAATGACTGTAAGAATATCTGAAGAAATCTAAAATGAGTTCCATTGGAGAATTTTCTGATCCTATTCCAGGACCAAAGCGAAAACAACAAAGATGAATTCCCAAAAAATCCCTTGATGTACTTTAGAAGAACTCCTTCTAGACGATTGTCTGAAGGAATTCCTGGAGAATCAGCGGACGTATTTCTGGAGGAATATCTGGATAAGCATTCGGAGGAACAAATGATTAAACCTCTGTAAATTTTCAAAGATTTTTTTTTAGAATTTTAAAGGAAAAATGTCTGTAAACTTTCTAGAAGAATCCTTGATGAAAGGTTTTGTTGTAGGGAATTTTTGAGTACATTATTTTCTCATAATCCACTCTCTTATAATCATAGAAAAATAACGAAAAAAATCCTGATGGGATTTCTGAAAAAAAAAATCGAGCAAGTATCTTTGTGGGAATCTCTGAAAAATGATTAGAGATATACGTTCGGAAAGTTTTAAAACCCCTTGATAAATTCTCGATGGAATCCCAGGAAAAGTCCATAAATAATTGGAAGAATTAAAAAAAACCGCTGGAGGAATTTCCGAAAGAATTCTTGCTGCTCTCCTGAAAAAAATGTTTGCAGTAATCGTTGGAAAAGTTTCCAAGAAAATACCTGAGGGATTTTCCTAAGGAATGCCTAATAGATGTTCTTCAGCAATGTCTGATCAAAGAAAGCAGGCCCGTGCCTAGAGATGGTGGCAAGGGAGGGGTTTTCTGTAATTTCAGAAAAAGTAGCAACGGCATCTAGTAGATAGAACTTCGGTAATGGGGGGTGTTTAACCCCAAAAACCCCTTCCATGTGCACGGGCCTGCAAGCAAAATATTGTAAGAAAATCCTTGGTGAGATTAGTGAAGTAATTATTTGCATAGTAAACATCTGAAACAATCTCTGGTGGAACCTCGCAAATAATCATTGGAATAATTATTACAAGGAACAACTGAAAGATATCACTGGAATAATTTCAGAAGTGTCTGAAAAAATCCCCAGAGAAATTTATTTAGGAATCTTTGGATGTTTTTTTTTTCTGAAAAGGCAATTGAAAACTCACAAAAGAATCTCTGGAGAAGTTTCATACTGATTATCTTGTGCAATTTCTAATTAAATCTTCTATGAATTACTAAAGGACCCCATTGAGAACTTATGAAATAGTTCAAGCAAGATTTTCAAAAGTAATTCTTGTGAAATTTCTGTTAGAATGGAAGAACTTCTGAATGAAATTTCTGAAGGAATTCCTTAAGCAATTTCTTAAACAATGCCTGCCGAATGAGTCTGTGGAAGATTTTTGTTTTAATTTAAACAATCCCTGAAAGAATATTTAGGGGAATTTTCGAAGATATTCCTGGAGAAGTTAATGATAGGATTTCTGGAAGATTTTCTGATTGAACTCGGAAGATTTTTTTAAGGAATCTGGAATGGATTGACATCTGAAAGAACTTTTGAAGGAATACCTGGACGATTCTCAAAGACAATTTATAGGAATTTTGACCTACTGCTTGGAAACTACTTGAAAAAAAATCTGTAGGAACCCCGAATGAATGAAAAAAAAAATCCTTGATGGTGTTGATTGAACAATTGCCGTAGAAAATGTATGCATAAATCCTTGGAACATGATAAAGCTTCTAAAGAAATCCTCCGACGGATTCTCTGAGGAACTTTTTGAAGAATTTTGTTGTTGAAAGTTTTTTGAAAAAGCTACCGCAAGAATTTCCAAAAGATTTTCTAAAGGAATCTCTGGAAAATTTACTGGATAAATAACAAGAGGATCATGAGAATTTCTAAATAAAAAACCCTTGAAGATTTTTAAATGAACCTCGGAAAAAATCTAATGCATCCTTGTAAGATTATCTTGAATGAGTTCTTGAAGGAATTTCTCATGAAATTTATGTAGGAATTTCGGAAGGAATCCCTGCAATATTTTTAAAAGAACTCTTGATTAAATTTCTGTAATGCAATTTTTGAATAAATGCATGGAGCATTCTCTAAATCATATAAGAAATATCAAACAAATCCTTAGCAGATATTTGGGAAGGATCCATAAAAAAATCACTGTTAAATGAATCCTGGCAAATTTAAACATTTCTTGTAAAATTTAAACAATCCGTGAAAAAAAAGATTGGAAGAATTTCTGAAGAAATCCATGGGATTTCTGGAAAATTTTATGAAAACACCTCGGAAGAATTTTTAAGGGAATACGGAATGGATTATTGTATAGAAGATTTTTTGTTTAAATCTTTGAACGATTTTCGAGAATAATTCCTGAAAGAATTTTTGATTTAGGAATCCGTTCAAGATTTGAAAACAAATCTGGAAAAAAATTCTGTAGGAATCACAAATGAATTTCTATAAAAAATCCGTGGTGATGTGTTTAAAACAATTATAGAACAAAAAAAATATGAATAAATCCTTGGAGGATGTGAAAGTTGATGGAAAGTTGGAAAAAAAATCACTAGCATTCCCTGAGGGACTTTGTGATTAATTGTTTTGGATGATTTTCTGAAAAACTTCCGCAAGAACTTCAAATGGATTTTCTAAAGTAATCCCTGGAGAAATTTCTGTACATGTGAAATTAAATTGTGAAAAATAATATTAGATGTTCAAAAACAACAACAAAATATGTGAGAGAATGGGAGGTTGCCTCTCGTTCTCGACGATATCTCATTGCTGCGGTCAATGCACATCTAAACATTTAATTGTTTCCAAAAGCTTAGATTTCAGCTTTCTTTTGGTGATTTCAATGGTTGCAAACACGGCTAAAATTTCGATTGAATTGTAAACAATAAAACTGGCATTTAAATCCAAGATGACTGCCAAAAAATGTTCAACTTCAAATGAAGGGTCTATGCTTTCCCCCCGCAAGCGAAGGGTCCATCAATTCAACCTTCTTAAAGTAATTTTCATCCTTTTTTATCATTTTCTAGCGAATAAGCATGCAAATTTTTAAATCCCAGACTTCATGTAAATCGTGGCCTGGTCTTAACGAGAATTACCCGTCTCTAGAAACGTTTAGAAATACGTAGAAAATACGAAAACTTAACGGCTAAATCTTTTTTGCCTTTCTCGTACACCAAGTGTACTGGAAAGGCTATATGTTCACTCCAAAAATGACTTTTTGATAGGAGGCCCGGAGGGTCAAGTCACATATACCAATCAACTCAGCTCGACGAATCGATGTGATGTCTGTGTGTGTGTATGTGTGTGTGTATGTATGTGTGTATGTGTGTATGTGTACAAAAAACTCACATCACTTTTTGGCAGTAAACCTCAACCGATTTTAATGACCGACGTTTCATTCGACGCGGAATCTGGTCCCATTGTTTCCTATTGAAAATGGTTCGGATCAGTCCAGTGGTTCCGGAGTTATGGCCATTTAGGTGTTCCGGACCGGTACCCCAGGAAGGGGCCAGATATGAAAACGCTCCAAACCCATGCATGCGACACATCAAACTACGGCATTTTCGATAACTTGATGAATGGTAAGCAGGAAAGTGGTCTCAGACCATATCTGAACCGGTAGTGTCCCGGAACCGGTTCCAAACGTCCCGCTGGAAATGGCCAAACATAAAAGCGAACTAAACCCATGCATGCGACATATCAAACCGCGGATTTTTCGATAATCTGATGAACAGTAAGCAGGAAAACATTCTCAGACCATATCGGAACCGGTAGTGTTCCGGAACCGGTTCCAAATGTCCCGCCGGAGGTGGCCAAGTATAAAAGTTAACCAAACCCATGCATGCGACATATCAAATATTGGCTTTTTGGATATATTGATGAACAGTAAGCAGGAAAATATTTTCAGAATATATCTGAACCGGTAGTGATCCGGAACCGGTTACGGGTGTTCCGCCGGAAATGGCCAAACATAAAAGTGATTTGAACCCATGCATGCGACACATCAAATCGCGGATTTTAGGAATCTTGATTTGGCAAACAAGTTTCCGGCCATATTTGGGACAACCGGTAGTGTTCCGCAACCGATTACAGGTGCCCCACCGGAAGTGTTTAAATATAAAGGAGAACCAAACCCATAAATGCGACAAATTAAATGACTTTTAGGTAACCTGATGAACGGTTAACAAGGAAAAAATCTTAGACCATACTTTGGAAAACCAATAGTGTGCCGAAACCGGTTCCAGGTGCCCCGCCTGAAGTGTGGTCAAATGTAGAACAGAACTAAACGCATACACGCAGCACAATAACTAACGGCTTCTTCGGTAACGCGAAGAACGGTCAGCAAGAAAATAGCCTCAGGACACATGAAAGACTACCGGTAGTGTTCCGGAACCAGTTTCGAGTGTCTTGCTGGAACTGGCGAAATGCACAAATGAACCACACCTATGCATGAGGTACATCAATACGCGACTTTTCAGGAAAACTAATTAACAATTTGCATGATACTAGTCTAATACCACATCAGGGACAATCGGTAAGTAGTAAAATGTGAACCGAAAGTGGTAAAATGTGAAATTGAACCAAACCCATATGTGTGGTACCATAAAACCACGCTAATTCGACAATGATTGCAGTCAAATCCTTCAGTTCATTTTACGATTGTTGGCTTCCGAAGTTCACTGCGGTTGATTACCAAACGGATCAAGTGTCGGAAAGCAACCAATTTGAACTTCAGGAAATAACAGCTGCACGAGGAGCAGCTGCGGGTGTGAGTAACAGCACAATATCGGATCATTCGTGTTTCCAGAGTATTACACTGTGACATTTGATCATTTTTTAATTCAACAAATGTCGAATGAGCGAGGTACAAATTTAAAAGTGTCGTATTGTAGAGTGAGGATTACGCGGTGTTTGACAGTACATCAAATAGCAGCTTTTTTGTTAACACGATGATCGATTCGTAAGATCATAGCCTCAGACCATATTTTAGAGAACCGGTAGTGCCTCAAAACCAGTTCTGGGTGTCTCATTGGAAGTGGTTAAGGACAAGGTATTTGGAGTACATAACTCAAAATTTCTAGAGCACCGTTTTTTAGAACCGTTGAACGGATTTGGATTAAAATGCATCACGCTATTGACAACCACTGAACAATTAGCGTGATGCATTTTCATCCAAATCCGTTCAACGGTTCTAAAAAACGGTGCTCTAGAAATTTTGAGCTATGTACTCCAAATACCTTGTCCTTAAATGTAAAAATGATCTATACCCAGATAATTCAAATCGTGTTTTTAGGTAACCATATAAACGTTAGCAATAAAATAATCTGAGACTATATTTAGGAGACCCGGTAGTGCTCCGGAATCTGTTCCGGTACCGCATCGATAGTAACCAAATATACCATGCGATACACCAAATTTCGGCTTTTTTGATAACCTGAGGAACGGTTAACTAGAAAATAGGCTCATACCACATTAGAGACTACCGGTAGTGTTGCACAACCAGCGTTTAGTGCTTCGCCAGAACTACGAAAGTGAATAAAATCAATGCAAGTGATAAAAATGTGTAAGCGAACAAAATTTTGACAAATTAAAACCACATACAAACAGACGTCTCACTGTACACGGAGAAATCAAACTACCTAATTTTTGGGTCGATTTTACTCAAAGCTAAGTATATCGAATAAACTAGTTACCCAAAATTAGGTTGTTTTCCCTCTTTCCCCCACCGATGTTGTCAAAAACAAACAGAGATGCGACCCAAGGGGGGTCCTTGAGCCCAATAAGCCAATTTTGAGTAAATGTAGGTATACTCAAATTTGAGTTGAATGAGGGGGGGTCTTGGGTCGAATTTACCTACTCTTAAGTATATTTTTTTGCTGGAGGTAAAGGCAATTTACCTAGTGTGAGTTTAATCGATTTACTCAAATTTGGCTTATTGGGCGGAACTATGGGATTGCGTCAAAAGAACTCAATTTTTGGCGAGATGGACCGTGACCGATCTTAGCCAGTCGTCTGACGACACCACAAACAAAAAAAAAAAGAACTCAATTTTGGGTAGTTTGGTGGTTCCGTGTACTAACTACCTATCGTTCTTGTTTTCAACTGTCATTGAAATATAGACTAAAATGTGCAAAAAAAAAACTTTGTGATCTGTGATTGTGTAAAAAGTTATATCTTAGCTTGTTGGTATCGTCTTGATATTGATCAGTCTCCAGTGCGAGTGAAGGTGCTCAAGCAGTCGACTGAAAAGTTTGATATTATTCACTCTGCTTATACATTGAACATAACAACGGACTATGTGCCATCATAAGTTTTCAATTCAATGCAGATGGCTTTGATAAAATGCTTGCTTTTCTTAAAAAAAAATATCAGGATTCAGGAACACTTTGATTTACGTCGACGGAAAGATCATGAGAACATATTCGACGAGAAAGGCACTATCACCACTAGGTGGATTAATTTGGGTTTTTATTTTTATGAATAATAATGAATATGACAAGGATATGGTTTCATCGAAACCTAGAATAGCCTTAAACTATAGCGGGTTCAATTACGGTCATTCCTAAGCTGATGATAAACCTGGGCGTGTTAGAAGAATACCTGTAGTAAAAAGAAAATCTAGTTAAGTACTGTTTCTTTGAATTCCACTAAAAAATGGCATTCTTTGACAGATATGTATTTCGACCTCAACTGTAAGGTCGTCTTCAGTGCCTTGTATTTGAGTCGAGTCAAGTACAAGATACTGAAGACGACCTTACAGTTGAGGTCGAAATACGTATCTGTCAAAGGATGCAAATTCTTAGTGGAATTAAAAGGAACAGAACTTACCTAACCCGATTTTCTTCATACCGAAGTTACAAAATTAGCAAATTTCATTTCCTCTGTATCTTCACAGAGGAAAAGAGTTCTTCTTCTTCTTCTTCTTCTTCTTCTTCTTTTTCTTCTTCTTCTTCCCCTTCGTATTCTTCTTTATCTTCTTCTTATAATTCTTCTTCTTATTATTCTTCTTCTTCTTCGTTGCAGCTCCAATTTCCATTGGAGCTTGGCCTGCTATTCTTTAACTTAGTATTCATTCAGCCTTTCCAAAGATGTTAATTGAAGGGAATTCTTTGCCTACCATTGCATACCTAATGTATACATTGTGAGGCAAACACAATGATATTATTCGCCCAAGGAGTCTAGGAAATTTTTCCGATCGCAACGGGAATCGAACCCGTCGTCTCTGGATTGGCGATCCATAGCCTTAACCAATTGGAGGAAAAAAGTACATGTACGTAAGTATGATAATTCAGTTCAATTAGTTTACGGCTCAAGAATCATTGCGCACGGTGGTTGCTTTATCACAAATGGACAATCGATTGTGGGTTCAGCGCAACTACCTCTACCTAGCTGAGCGCCACGAAGCGTGTCATTGAAATACCCGATAATGGTTGTAAATTGGTCTCACTGACTCTGTGGTGACGGCATGGCAGCAGCAGCAGCAGCCCACGAATTCCTGACCCCCGGATTCGGACCCGCGCCGCGATCGGGTACAAATCAGCATAATTTGATTTCAATTGTCTTGGGCAGTCAGTGGTGCTCCTTGGATGCGGTGTGGCGTACCGGAGGAACAGTCAGTGGAACTGGGTACCTACCTAGTAGCAGCAGGTTTCCACCGACTGACGACTGACGACGACATGGCTTGTGATCGAGCAGCAGCAATTCATGTTCACCTCACTTTGGGCTTGGTGGTGGTGGACTAGTTGCGGGTAATTTTGTGTGATTTTTACTTCACTCCGTGGTCGTGGTTCATGGTTTGACAATAGCCGGTAGCTCTCGGAATATTTGTTTATGCAAATTGGTTGCCCGCCAATGGCTATAATTTAGATTTTTTCTTCATCGGTCAGAAACTGGATCATGATTTCCTTTATGTCGTACACTAAACGTCTCGGGGTGCAGTTTCGCTTTTTTTGACAATGCCGAAGTGAAAGCCATTGTCGCGCATCCGGAACCACTCGAACCCGATCCGATCGACAATGTATTCAAATACCTTAACGTACGGCCCGTCGAATCCAGGTCAGGTCGAACTTCCTCCCGAACCTTCAGAACACGTGAAACAACTCACATGTTGCCTGGCTGGAAACGAATTCTAATCTCGTTAGCTTTTTAAATATTCTTTTGAGTGTCGGTCTAGGATTTCACCTCGCAGCCGGATGTCGACAACAGCAGCAGCAGCAGCGTCGGAGGTTGGCAGGTTCCCGAACTTTGAACCCATTTCATTATGCACTTCTCACAGTCAGTCGTCGCTTCGGTCGCTTTAGTGCCACTATGGAAAGAACGAAATCCAGAGCAGGTACTGTCTCGCGTTGCACCGATACGGAATGAAAAGGAAGGAAGTTGCATTTACATTTGTTTAACACCATGCAGCGTGAGCTGCAAGGCGTAGGTATCTACATCTTCGAGCACCTAAGGAGTTGAACACAAAAAAAACGAAGGCAGTGACGACGACCTTTGGGTTCATGATTTTTTTTTCTCATTGTGTTTCAAGTGTGGAAAGACCAGGAATCAGTTAAGAAGGAAGCGGCCCGGTCGTAATCGTTGTCGTCGTTTTGATCGTTGGTAAATTGAAAATGATTCACAGCAATCAGCGGAAGAACTTGAAGAGACGAAAATTTGATGCACGTGCACGTAGAGATGTCGGAATGTCGAAGGTTTAGTTTTATTTCAGGCGAACACTTCTATAAATTGAATAAGTCTTCAATTATAAGAAACCCGAGTTGTTCCGTTTAATTTGTAGTACGTTTTCATTTGCAATTTTGCACTCCCATTCGTTCAAACAATCTCAGTGTGTGATTTTTTCTATAAAGATATGTTTTTGTAATATCTTCCTTCTTAGAAAACAAAACAAGAGTATTGATATTGGCCATGCATCGGAAACCTAGCATCACCCTTGTTTTACTGCTAAATTCTACCCAGTAGGACCCGGGTTTTAACATTAGCAGCAAAATCATTCCAATAGTGGAACATGTGTTCAGCAATAAGGATTCTAGTATGTTCCTTATGTACTAGCACTTTCCAGTCTTCGAAGAGTTAGTACATACATGGATCCCTAACCCAATTTGATTTCTTTTGCATTGAGTTTAGCCTCAGATGGTGAGGTTTTTAACTATATGCAAAGTAAAGTTGGTAAACTTAGTTTTATTCAAAGACTGGAAGTCATCACAACACCAGAAGCAAGGACTAAATACTATAATACCTTTAATTACCAGAACACATATTCCAAAATTGAAAAATAGGACGACACTAGATTTCGGTTTGGTGATCTATCACCGCAACGCAACCCAAAAAGGCGATCTACCCACGATACGGGCTCCGTTAAAGATTGAGCATCTTTTAACCCCCCTCAACCATTCATCCCTCAGCACGGGTCGCCTGACACCTTGGATTGGGGTTACCTGTTTGGTGGACTTTTACCCCCGGAACAGGTGGTCCGTAGTGCTATTCTAAGCCGGCAGCTACACGGGCCGCTAGTAACAGCTCATAGTTGACTATCGGATATAATTCTAGAATCTAGAATGTTTCTGACTTCGTGTAGAATATCCCGGTTTTTCTCCAAGTTTTAACTTCTTATATACAACTAGTTGATCAACTTACAGTAAAAATTTAAGAATATTTGATGCACAAAGTTACAGCTAGTTGTGTAAATGTGTAAATTTTGCCTGTCCCGATCATTTTGTCTATCCCTTGAATTTAGTTAAGAAGCAAGCTATCGAAAAACGGTGCTCTCTAACGACTTTGGTATGCGTGTGCGACACTTACTTAGTTCGACAAAATTTTAGTTAACATTACAATGTACACTCCCGTTCAAAAGTTTGGGGTCACCCCCTCAAAAACATGTCATTTTTTTAGGCCCATATCTCCGCCAATTTGCGTCCGATTTCAAAACCCTAGGTTTCATTCAAAAGATAATAAGTCAAAGAAACTTTGAACATGATTTAAAAGAAACTTTTTCAAAAAAAATTGTATGTAAACTTAACCCAAAATTGCCAAATTTTCTAAAAAATTAATATAAACTTACGGCAGTGTCGCTGGAAGTTGAGTCGACCAAATTTTAAGATGAGAGCGGTAATATGACCCATTTTCTATAAGCTTTCAACTGCTTTTTACAGAACTTAGCTAAAAAATCTAGAAAAAAAGTTATTAAGTAAATTAATCCTTGATGTCATCGACCAAAAGTTTGGGGTCACCCCTCAATATGATGTATCGGCCAAAAGTTTGGGGTCACTTTCGTAAAACATGGAAAAGTGATTTGGTGATATCTTTGTCATCTATAGTTCAATTTTTATTATTTTTGGCTCATTTCAAAGATAATTAACTAAATTTACGTTTGATGTCTTCAACTTAACGTATTTAACGATTTTTGTATATAAAAAGGTTATGTAAAGTTAGCACATTTTACCACGCTTCAAAAAATGAGGCAACTTTACGTTAAGTTTTAGTATGTAAATTTCAACAAATATGTGTGGTTCAATGTCTATTCAGTAAGTAAACTTTTGGCCGATACATCATATTGAGGGGTGACCCCAAACTTTTGGTCGATGACATCAAGGATTAATTTACCTAATAACTTTTTTTCTAGATTTTTTAGCTAAGTTCTGTAAAAAGCAGTTGAAAGCTAATAGAAAATGGGTCATATTACCGCTCTCATCTTAAAATTTGGTCGACCCAACTTCCAGCGACACTGTCGTAAGTTTATATTAATTTTTTAGAAAATTTGGCAACTTTGGGTTAAGTTTACATACAAAATTTTTTGAAAAAGTTTCTTTTAAATCATGTTCAAAGTTTCTTTGACTTATTATCTTTTGAATGAAACATAGGGTTTTGAAATCGGACGCAAATTGGCGGAGATATGGGCCTAAAAAAATGACATGTTTTTGAGGGGGTGACCCCAAACTTTTGAACGGGAGTGTAAATGTCCTTCATACACTGTTTTGTGATAACATGCTTCTGAACTGAGATAGAAGCAAGTCAGTATAGTTCTTGCAAGTATGTATTCCCAACAATGGAAAATTTAGGGTTATTGTTTCGGTGCATTTTTAAGATTTTGGTCAGTATTTCCAAAGTAAAAGATGGTTAGGTTGATTTTGTTCTTAAATTCTGTAATATTATTAAGCCATGGATTGCTTCAGAAATTAGAGAAGAAATTTGTGGAGAAATCACAATAGATCATACATTCAAAGACTTTTGAGGATGACATTTTGTAAAAATTGGCCACATATTTGCCAAAAATTTTCATTAAAAAGTTTTAGAAATTGTGTTGAGTAGTCAATTTCTCCTATAGTATCCATTAGAGTTTTTGAAAATTCTAGAGCTTTTGAAAGAATGGTTCCAGCGCATGCGCTAGAAGCTTCTAGAAGTTTTTTGTCATTAATTCTTTCTCTAGTAACTCTGTCTCAAAAGCCGACCAAACATATGGCTAATGTCATGAGCACACTTGCTAAAAGCTTTTTATGCTTGATCATTTTTTTAATCATCGTTTGAATTTATTTTGTTTATTTTCATTATAAACGAATTATAAGAGAATATAAAAATTGTTTCTAGTTACTTCCCCGAGCAGAGGAAAATATCTAATTCAAAACAAAAGAATTACACAGCCTGTTTTTATATCATAATGTGTTATTATGAACTTATCAAAGTATTACTTTCTATAACATGTTTTGTTGGGCAAACTTATTTTGTTATGATAAATAGAGGTTCCATTTCCCGACCATTTTGGTTGTCCCGGGATTCGGGATAAAATTTGTTGCTTGTCCCGGGAAATCCCGGGATCCCGGGAAATTTTTCAATCTGCTTAAAAACACATTTTTGCGATCAGAAATATGTTATATTCATCATGTCAAATAAATAAATGGTTCACATCAAGTAACTGGTCTTATCAATTTGAATTCGTTCTCTAAAAATACGACTTCAAGAAGCAAATCTTTTTGATGATTTCATCTAACAGTGAGGATCGCTTTTTAGAACGGATATATCCGGAGTTCGATTTTAAAATTCGGGGTCAACTTACCATGTAGCTCAAAAAGTGACAACTCTTTCGCAATTACTTTCGAAAATTCAATCATTTCCGAATCAGTCTAAGACGGGTTGCCGTATTACTTTATAGCCGATTCCAGTTCTTCGCGCATGCTCGATGCATACAAGACAATCCAGCATTCAACTCGGCAGCATCATTATCGGTCTGTCTTTGGCAGTCTCGCAACAATCGAATTCCCAGTTTCTTGATGAACTTAATCATTTGCGTTTTCGATGAGCTTTCCAGTTCTGCTGGCACTTGCGTTGACGATGGAAGACCTTGAAGGAACTTTAGCGCTGTTATTATTTCCTTTTGGTGCCGATTGTTGATTCTTATCATAATTGCATGGAAGAGGTCGGAAATTCCAACATTGGAGTTACTTTTTGTAAGCTTCGAATACAAGAAACTCAAGCTGCCTTCCGTAGACAATAATATAGCATCTCGTCTTCCCAATGCTTCCGAAGCGAGTCTGATTGGCTGAAGAGCTTCCTGATGATTTTTTGCAGCTTTAAAATCATTGTTCATGTCCAACATAAGTCTAGAAAGGCCTATTTCGAAAAATTTCTCTTTGATGCTATCAAAACCGTAAATGATGTGCTCCAGCATTGTTTCAGTCGAGTTTCAACGAGTTTTGATGTCCAGTTGAAATGGTTTATGTAACATTTTCGTGATTTTTTGTTGATGGTGATTTTTGAAAAAAAAAAATCACCGACTCTTCGAATACGTTTCAGAGATTCTCCAAATTCAAATCAAAGCGAAAAATATGTGTAAGAAATGTGCGTCCCGGGAATCCCGGGATTTTCGGGACGGTGAAAAATGTTATCCCGGGATTCGGGAAATCCCGAATTTTTCATGATCCCGGGATTTTTTGTCCCGGGATATCCCGGGTGGGAACCTCTATGATAAAGTAATTGAGGATTGTGCGATATTTGCCAGAAAACCATTTGCCAGAATTACATTTGCACGAAAGTACCATTTGCCAAAATGTACCAATCCCCAGAATTTAATATGAAATATTAAATTCTGGGGATTGGTACATTCTGGCAAATGGTACTTTCAAACAAATAGAAATTTTCTAAGAATTTATTGAAACTAAAGATGTGATTGTGAGAATTTGGTGGATATATTTCAGTCCATTTACATAAAAAATGTCGCCAGTTTCAATCTTTTACAATAATTCAATATGTTCGTTACTAGGAAGATCTCTGGGTTTATTTCGATAAAGGACGCCTAGGGCTAGAACAACAAATACAACTGGAAACGATTCACCGGTAGTTATTGAGCAAAGAGAAAATCGATGAAGAGAAATCGATCATTGCAGATACGCCTGTATGATACTAAGCGCAAGACTTCGATGTAAATAGGCTATTAATGCATAGGTCCACAAACATCTGGTATGGTGAAAAAACTGTGACCGGAATGGTCAATGGGTAGAATGATGATCACGAATCGTAATTCAGTGATTATGGAACAGGAATCGGAACGGTTTCTTAAAATTGTTCGGTTTTCCAATAATTAGCTGATACTTCTACAATATTAATATTGCCTTATTGTTTTACCGCAGTTAACAAATAATGTCAAAATCTAGTCTTACTAACTAAAAAGAACAGCATATGTTTAGAAGAAGGAAAAATTCACTAGCTAAACTTCAACGGCTTCGGTGCAAAAAACTATTTTTCCTACAACGAAACTATTCTCTCTAGTTCAAATAGCAGTGAATCAAAATTCAACCATCGCACAACAATAATGACAATTTCGCAACCTGAATTTGTTGTGACATTCTACCCAATGCGACATAGGTTTGTCCCAACTTGAACAGAATAAGACAAAGATCTTGCACCACGAGTTTAGAGATTTTTAAGGCTTGAATTGTGATTTTCAAGCGGTAACTTCTAGTCGGTAAATACTGCAACGCTACTGAAGATGTATCATCAAAAAAGTTCGATTTTGAGTTGGTAATAATTGATTATTCACGAGTTGAAAAGTACGCAACAAACCATTCAGCTTCCGTTTTGTCTGCAACAATTTTTTTTGAGATCATGTCATTATCTGTTACCAGTTGGGATAAAGAGTAATCGCCGCGTCTTTTTGCTGCTTGTTTTGTGCCTCTTTTGTCTGACAATTCTCTTCACTGTCAAATAGTGAATTTTTCCTTCTTCTAAACACAGGCTGCTCTTTCTAGTTTCATTGTAAGACTAGTTTTTGGCATAAATTCTTGATTATGTTAGAACCATAAAGCAATATTAGTATTGCGGAATTAATAGTTTAATTACTGAAAAAAAAAATAACAGATCTTTAAACCCGTTTATTGTTCCTATATTTAAAAAAAGGAAAGATTCATGGGTAAAATACAGTGGTGTCCGGCCATTTGGCCGTATGCCGTTTGGCCGAATTCCGTTTGACCGAACGCCATTTGACCGAATGCCATCTGGCCGAAAGGGTCGTTCGGCCGAATACCGTTTGGCCGAATCAAAATCAAAAGAATTCAGAGGAAGTTTTTGACATTCTAACTGCCAATATGATTATCAGAAGTAATCCCTTCTTTTAGTCATAAGCTATTCTTTCTAGTTTTAATATTCAGGGATTCGTTGGCGTTGAAACTGCCAATATATCAAAGATTTTTCCTTCTTTGAATCATAGGCTGTTCTTTCGAGTTATACTGTGACGGGGAACAGTGGTATGGTCACTTGACTTCACAATTCGGCACAAACGGCATTCGGCCAAATGACCCTTTCTGCCAAATGGCGTTCGGCCAAACGGCATTCAGCCAAATGGCGTTCGGCCAAATGACCCGGAACCAAATACAGAAGCTCCAATTTTATCAATTATTTTAACAGCATAAAAAGAGAAAACGAAAAAAAAATATTGCCATTCGGCAAAATAACTTTTTGACCTAATGACCTTCGACCCAATGGCCTTCAGCCGAATGCCTTAACACCATTGATATTAAGATTCTATAACAGTAGTCGGAGCGCCATTAGCCATAATACCATAAGCCCAAATATGTTAAGCTCACATGTTACAATCACCGTGATAAGGGAATATATTGGTTAGAAATGGAGTAAATAAACTAAGAAGTTCATCTAGAAAGAACAGTAGATAATTAACCCTAAAAGGGATACCTGAATGGCCTCAGTTTCGTCACCTCGCTGAGTGTGTTCCATCAAAGACGAGCTCTGAAAGGCGCCTGGGGTCCAATGGACCCCAGGTATCCCTTTTAGGATTAAAAGAAGGAAAAATTAGAATTTATTTTCCTCAAGAACAAGCTTTTTATAGATAAAAGTGATATTTGGCCTAAAGGTACATTCAAGCTTGTGATATTTGGGGTATTGGCTTTCGGGCAGTGACAGTCAGGCTAATGATATAATAAAAACCATCACTTAAGTTATTATTCTTGTGTATTTTACTCGTTGCTTCCAAAAGGTTTTTGATTATGATATTCGATTGACTTAAGTGTGTAATCAACAATTTCGGGTAATTTTGTTGTTTGGCATAAACATTATTTTTTAAAGTGATCATGTTATTGTTATTGTCAAAAATAAGCCTAAAACATTACTTTCAATTGAAAGAAGGGAATTTTTGAAAAATATAAGTAAAGCCAAAAATTCCATATAAGTAAAAGCTAGAAATAACATCCTATGTGTTTAAGAAAGGAAAATCTTTGACGAGTATTGCTTAAATTCTGTCAAAATAATATTTGATCAATTTGATCCATATCATGATCAACTTGTCCACAAGACAGATTTGTGGAAAAGTTCTAATTTAAAAGATAAGCTGTTGTGCGCAATAAAATAAATTAATGACATAAAAGATTTAATGTATTGTGAAGTTTGAAAGGTTTGAGTTCATATCAACTTTTTGTTTCAGAGTGATTTGCACTTCTTCAAACTATAGGCTTTTCTTTAAAAGTTACTCTAGAACCATTTCTTGTTTGTTCTTACATCAGTTCCAATAATTTATTTAACTTTCGCATATAAATCTGAACAAAAATAAAATTTCACATTTTTACAATCGTTATCGTGGGCTAATCGATCCCAGACAAATAAAAACACGGATCCTTTTCAACAAGAATGTTTTAAATTATCATGGGAAATGGTACTTTCTGGGGAATGGTACATTCTGGCAAATGGTTTTCTGGGAAATGGTTCTTTCTGGCAAACGGTTTTCTGGGAAATGGTATTTTCTGGCAAATGTCTTTCTGGCCAATGGCATTCTGGCGAATGGTTTTCTGGCAAATATCGCACAATCGTAATTGAGATTCATTCACTTAATATCATTTCAGTAATATAATTTGTTGTAGACCAAGTTTTGCTATTCTTCTAGTATTGTGATTGTAAAAACATGTGATGAACTATAACGCAACAATAACAAGTTTTCAAATTCACTGCAAGTTTCATTGTTATTGTTGATATTGAACCTAACACAACATGTTATAAAATTAGTCTTTTAGGTACAATTTTTTGTTATGATTTTTGTTATTTTGCCGCTTATGACAGGCAAGTTTATAACATAATAAGATGTGTAAATAACATAAAAATTAATGAATCCTTTATTCAGTTATTATGCCAAAATATCATATTTTGTTATGATGTTGTTATTCTCTTTAAATTTGTCCGCCCAATTGTTTTTACCATTTTTTTACCCTTCAAACTATTAAAGGAATTTCTCTTCACATTTTTTCAGTATTTAATTCTGAGATTTCATCACGAATTTTTTCAGAGCTTTTTCCAAAAATTCCTCAATAGATCCTATCAAACAATTCTCTAGGAGTTCGTTCAGCAAAATCATCAGTTTCTTTCTCAATTTCCGCAGGTTTTTTAGGAACTCTGTAAAATAATCCTTCATAAATTTTATATTCAAATTGACTTTTGTACGAGTAAAGATTTCTTTTCGAATTATTGCAAGGAATGCCCTACACATTCCTCCAGAGATTTCTCCCAAAATTCTTTTAGTTTCCTCTAAGCATACAGTTACAGATTGTTTCAGGAACTCTTACAGAGGCTCAGATCCAGCCAAAAATTCCTTCGGAGATTCTCCCATAAAGTCCCCCAGTCAACACACGATCGCATATGATGTTGAATAGGAGCTAAAGTGGAGGCGATATGCGTACACTTTACACGCGATTAAATGGAAGCATGTACGCATATGGCCTCCACTTTAGCATCCTATTCAACATCATATAAGAGTTCGTGTTAACTGGGCCCCCTCAAAGTCCTCCAAGAGTTTCTCCAACGATTCCGCAAGGAATTGGCCCATAAATACTTTCAAGAATTCCACCTGCAGTTCTTCTAGGAACTCATCCATAGATTCTCTAAAAATTTCATATTTAACAAACTCTTCACTAATTCAGCCAGAGCTTTGTCTGAGCATTGCTTTGGAAATTTTTACCGTGAATTATTGTAAATTTCCCTTAAGAAATTTTGAAAGGGATTCCTCCCAAGATTAGACCAGAGATTTCTCCAAAGCATCTTCTATGAGCTACGTCAGAAATTTCTACGGAAATCATTCCAGAAACTTATTAAGATATTCCTCTTGGAGCTCTCTCAGTAATTCATGTAGAAACTACATGAAATTGCCATTCCAGAGACTCCTACGTATAGATTCTTCAATAAGCGTGAGGAAGCGTAAGGAGCAAAAACGGAGATCTCAAATTGAGTATGGTATCTTTTTCAATTCTAAGGGAAACAATTTGCACTAGCGTTAGAATTTTAACTTTTCAATTCTCCCCCTAGCCGGGGCCCTTAGCGTAGTGGCTACACGTTTACTTCATAAGTGGATGGACATGCGTTCGATCCCAACCCCGACACTTGCAATCTTTCGTCAGTTGCCTTCCCCCCCGAGAGCAGCTGGCACCTGCCTCTTCAAAGCATATGCTCCAACGGACCCGGAAACCTGGCTATCGGCTAATGGCAACTCATAATGGACCCCCAATCGGACTGGAAAAGGAACAACATCCACACATCAACATCCTCGTGCTCATCATCCTACCATGGACAGGGTAGAAAAGTGACAGCAGCGTAAAGGCACCCAGTTCGATATAGCAGAATAAGAATAGAATACATTTCGGCGCTGTACAAAGTGTAAGTGCCAATTGGAATCGCTCACGCAGTGCAGCGATTGAAGAATAAAAAATAAATCTTCCCCTTACATCGCTGAACCACAGACAAACAGACGTAACACCTTGAACGATTTTCATGGAAATCCATCGCCCAGATCACACTACCACCACCTGGTGGAAAAGTTGCACGAATCACTGTGTTGTGCAATATCGCCAATAGAAGGCGCTAGTGTGAAACGTCAAACGCATAGAAAAACTATGCGCGCACCTCTGGTTGTGAAAGCCACAACTATGAAAATTTAAAATGTTCGTTGAAAGCGTAGTCGATGGAAATTTCGCAAGTGTTACGTCTGTTTGTCTGTGGCTGAACCTACTCACTAAAGTATAACTAGGGTATCGCGCCACTTTGGCGGTGGCTTCTATATTCGTCTGCTTTCCACCATAACTCAGTCAATTTTGAACCAATTGACTTGAAATGTTGTACACGTTTAGATACTATACCTATCTCATCACATTCCAAAAGTGTGCCAATTGGTTCAAATTTGACTGAGTTATAGTGGAAAACAGACGAATATAGAACCACCGCCCAAGTGGCGCGATTCCCTACTTGTACTTCAAATAAAAAAAACGCGAAAAATCCACC